>NW_028163732.1:0-1000 GCF_964263955.1 Coregonus lavaretus
CTCTCATCACTTTTCCGCTCTCATCACTTTCGCTCTCTCTCCTCACTTTCTCTCCCTCTCTCCTCTGACATTCTCCATCCCTGTCTCCCTAGCTCTCGCTCTCCCTCTTCCTCTCTGCCTCTCTTTTTTTCCCTGGTGGGCTTGCTGGCAGTTTAAATGGACATTCAATCCCAATCAGAGTGCACTCTCTGAGTGCGGTGGGCCAGCGGTGCTCTAAATGGGGGGAAATTGATACATTAGGCGTCTGGGCCGTGTCCTCCATCCTCTCCATCGCCACTCCTTGGCCCTGATAATGGAGTAATGGTCAAGGAGCCGGCGTGGAGCATGTCTGAGGGGCCTGGCCTCCCTACAGACCTGCCTGTGACTGATGGGTCTGGTGGGTGGGTGGGAGGGAGGGAGGGAAGGAGAGAGGGGAGAACACTGATCATTACTCCATTATTCAAAAGGTGGGATAGGTGTGTAGATAGTGGAGAGAGAGAGAGAGAGAGAGGGAGGGGGGGAGAGAGGTGGGAAGTAGGAGAGAGGAAGAGAGAAGAATGCAGGGAGGGAGGGAGGTATCAGGTCAGGGAGGGAGGGAGGGAGGGAGGGAGGGAGGGAGGGAGGTATCTGGTCAGGGAGGGAGGGAGGGAGGGAGAAGAATGGAGGGAGAGAGGAAAGAGGTGGGAGAGAGGGAGGGAGAGAGGAAGGGAGATAGAGGGGGAGAGAGATAGGGCAATGGAGGGAGAGAGAGAGAGGGATGGATAAAGAAAGAGAGAGGTAGTATACAGTAGGTGGGTAGAAAGTGGGCAGATAGCCACTATTAATTCAATTCATTTCCAGAAGATTTATCGGCAATGAAAGTGTAAGATCGTACATTACACTACTAGCTCACTATCCCAGTCCCACAGCCCACAGCCTTGGTCTACTCTAAGCTGTGCTGAGTGGAAACCCAGCTGAAACTGTCTACATGCTGACGATACATCTTCCCCATGCTAGCCCTGGTTTCCTCAACCACTGTAGT
>NW_028163731.1:0-70396 GCF_964263955.1 Coregonus lavaretus
ACTTTCTCCAGGTCAAAGCATAAAGGTGAAACGTTACAGCGGTTGGAAGGAGCAACAGAGTAGTTACGACCAAGTTCATTCCTGACTAACACTGAACCGGAACTCACAGTACATGAACCCACCTGATTATTTTTGTCCCTCAGAGTCAACATGTATCATTGCAGTGCTCCCATGCATACAGGACCTGAACTGAATTCAGAAAAATCTGAATTCCTCCAACATGAATAGTTTATGAACTCCATCCGAAGAGGGAGATGCTTGAATAATTGTCTCGTGGGTTTTTATCATTGAAATGTATTCCTCAAAATAAGACACCTGTTCTGGAGCCCAGGGTTCCCTCACTGTACTGCTCTCAGTGGTCTCCATCCTCTGGACTGGTCTAGCTTAATGTTAGATGCATTTAATGGGCTACTTCCTATGCTGTCCAAGAAAGACAGAGGGATAGCAGGAGGCAGGGATGTAAAGTGACCATTGTGAATGCTGGATCTTTTTAACCTGATACTTCACAAGAGTCCCTTCAGTTTCTCCCTGAGATTTTATCTATGTCACTCATCCAAGAATGGTCTCTATATCTTTTTGTGTTATAGCTTTCAAAGACAGAATACTCAGTAAATCCACAGTACAAATAAAGAGGTATTAATTTAATATTTTGCATTGTCTCACAAACAAATAAGGCTGTTTACTGCAGGCTATACATCCTTGGTTCCAGCTATATATTTTTATCACTGTAACAATGGATCCTACAGTACATCTTCCTTTTACCACCACTTCCTTCAACCACCTTCCCTCCTACCATCCTTTCCCTCCTGTCCTTGTTCTCTCTCTCCTGCCCAGGTGAGTGTGTGCGAGCTGCAGCAGCAGTGGAATTACACAGGCAATACGAAGAAAGCGGACAATTATCTTCAATATCTGTCAGGCACATGACAGCAGCAACCCCCCTCTCTCTATGAGCCAAGAGATGCAGGAGAGTACAAAGAACGGGGGGTGGCTTCTCTTTTGATTGTTCAGAGGCACTGTAGAATTGTCTCTTTCTCTCTCTCCCCTTCCCTCTCTCTCCCTCCCTCTCCCGCTCCTTCTCTCCCTCCTTTTCTCTCTCTCTCTCTTCTTCAACGCCTTTTTCCGCTCATTACCTACCACATTTGCATGCAGGCTGCCAAAGAACAGGCAGTGATGGGGAGGGAAATAAAATAAACGGATTAGAATAATGGTAATCACAGCTGTGTGTGAGTGTGTGTGTGTGTGTGTGTGTGTGTGTGTGTGTGCGTGTGTGTGTGCGTGTGCGTGTGCGTGTGTGAGTCTATCTGAGACAATGTGTAAAAGAGCGATAGAGGGAGAAAGCGGGAGAGATACAGGTTTAATTAAAAGCTGTTGTCAACCTTTCTTTTCAAGACAAAATAATATGCATTATTTTCTCAAATTCTGAGAATGTGTTATTAAATCCCCATTTTACTTCCTCAACCTCTATCTACATTAGCACAGTGTGACACAGATGAGGGTAATATTTAACACTGAATAATGCCTATTGATTCATTTGAATAGTTGTAGTTCTGCAATTACTGTATGAATATGATGCAAATCTAAACTACATCTCCATGTAAATAGCATGTGGAGATGCAACTACTCTTGCACGTAGGGTTGCAGTTTAGCCTTGGTCTGTTTCTCCATTAACTAACCTGCCATTTTTTGCAATTAAATAGCATTGTGGAATGCAGTAATAATTAGGTACCCAACCTAGTTGCAGTTATCCAGAAATTAATATAAAGTGGACGTGAGGTGTGACATATATGCAACTTTTAGTCTGTCCTCAGGGTCTTTTACTTTGCAAAAGTACAGTAGAAATGTCCATGGGCTACAAATGTTCCAATAACTGACATAAGGTCATTATGCATGCAGGCCACTGCTGATAGAGCAGGAGCCCTATCAGTAGTATGGGGCTGGAGGTAGGGAGGAACTGGCTGTATCTCTGCCCAGGATGGGGCCTGCAGGAGGGGATCCTTGAGAACATTGAAGGTCGCTGTAAGTCCCCTGAGCAATAGAATGGATTATGTCCTCTCTGCTCTCAGCATAGTGATAACCACACCAGGTATAGGGGACCTCCTACAGGACCACCGCAGGTGATGAAAGCTATGGAAAATCATCAATACTTGACAGCATCAAATGTATTTCAGGGGAATCAGAGAGGAAAAGGCGAAATGAGAAGGCTGACTCCGCCCCAAAATCTGTCCGTGCAAGAATAAAGTGTAAAGCAGACTAAGTGGGGATTTTTTGTAAGGAGGTCAATGAGAGTCTCGAATTCGGTCAACAAACCAATTGTACTGCTAATTTGCTAAGTGAGGCTTATTTGATCTAATAGAAGTTTCCTAATGTTTAGGTTGTTACGAATGTACTCATATACTGTAAGTGGATGCACTTGGCATCCCGGCAACTTTGAGAAAAACTATTTTATATCTGAGTTGTACCTGTTGTTCACATGCGTATCTGCCCCCTCATTGGCTAGAATGTTCCCGCCTGCTCGCGCCTCCTTCCTGCCTGCCTTCCGCCGTTGTGGACATTTATTCCCATTGTTAGAGCAGACAGTCCAATATCTTTTCAATATAATAAATCATCTTTGGGGGAATGAAAAGATGGAAAAAATAATCCAGGGACAGGGACAGTTTCAGATGGAGGGAGGGCGGATGCAAGGACGTAGTGGAAATAAGAGAGCAAGCAGAACGAGCAATACAAAGGTATGAATTCTAACCTTCGAGGGCCTGCAGTTTGGAAGAGAAGGCAGAGGAGGGATATGTGATAATAGCCCACACTTGATCACGCCATTACCTCGAATTAGGGATAATTAGCTTTGGTAAACTGGGCACGAAACCCGCCTATGATGTTGGGCCCAGAAGGCATGCTGTGGTACCTTTTACAGCCCGGTGGCTGATTTGGGCGCTCAACTGCAACTCACAGCACGGCAAGGAAGTGATAAAGAGACAGGGCCCGGCTGGCTGGTAGGAAACTGCGAGTAATTATCAAAGAGACCCTATAATCAAACATCCAAATCGCAAACACAGACTATAAAACCCCCTTGGCTAACATCCAGGAGTCGTTTTATCCAATTAGGTAAATGGCTGTAATGTGAGAGTTGGATGTGGAGGAGGGGAGGGGGGGGGTATGGGGGATGGTGAGGGTAGTGAAAGCAAAAACAAATGAAAAAGCAGAAATAAATCAATCAAAGGGGTATTTCATAACAAATCTGTTTTTTTTTACTTTTTTCCTCCTTTTGCCTGTTACCCAGTAGTTTTTACCCATTCCTACAGTATTCAGACCCCTTGACATTTTCCACATTTTCTTACGTTACAGCCTTATTCTAAAATTGATTAATAGTTTTTTTTCCCCCTCATCAATCTACACACAATGCCCCATGATGACGAAGCAAAAACAGGATTTTAGACATTTTTGCAAATTAATAAAAAATAAAAACTGAAATATTACATTTACATAAGTATTCAGACCATTTACTCAGTACTTTGTTGAATCACCTTTGGCAGCGATTACAGCCTTGAGTCTTCTTGGGTATGCCACTACAAGCTTGGCATACCTGTACTTAGGGAAATTTTCCCATTCTTCACTACAGATCCTCTCAAACTCGGTCAGGTTGGACGGGGAGCATCGCTGCACAGCTATTTTCAGGTCTCTCCAGAGATGTTAGATCGGGTTCAAGTCCGGGTTCTGGCTGGGCCACTCAAGGACATTTAGAGACTTATCACGAAGCCACTCCTGCATTGTCTTGGCTGTGTGCTTCGGGTCGTTGTTCTGCTGGAAGGTGAACCTTCGCCCCAGTCTGAGGTCCTGAGCGCTCTGTACTTTGCTCTGTTCATCTTTCCCTCAATCCTGACTAGTCAAATCAAATCAAATTTTATTTGCCACATGCGCCGAATACAACAGGTGTAGACATTACCGTGAAATGCTTACTTACAGCCCTTAACAAACAATGCATTTATTTCTTAGTAAAAAGGAAAATAAAACAACAAAAAAGTGTTGAGAAAAAAAGAGCAGAAGTAAAATAAAATAACAGTAGGGAGGCTATATACAGGGGGTACCGGTGCAGAGTCAATGTGCGGGGGCACCGGCTAGTTGAGGTAGTTGAGGTAATATGTACATGTGGGTAGAGTTAAAGTGACTATGTATAAATAATTAACAGCTTAAAAAGATGGGGTGGGGGTGCAAGTAGTCCGGGTAGCAATGATTAGCTGTTCAGGAGTCTTATGGCTTGGGGGTAGAAGCTGTTTAGAAGCCTTCTGGACCTAGACTTGGAGCTCCGGTACCGCTTGCCGTGCGGTAGCAGAGAGAACAGTCTATGACTAGGCTGGCTGGCGTCTTTGACAATTTTGAGGGCCTTCCTCTGACACCGCCTGGTATAGAGGTCCTGGATGTCAGGAAGCTTGGCCCCAGTGATGTACTGGGCCGTACGCACTACCCTCTGTAGTGCCTTGCGGTTGGAAGCCGAGCAGTTGCCATACCAGGCGGTGATGCAACCAGTCAGGATGCTCTCGATGGTGCAGCTGTAGAACCTTTTGAGGATCTGAGGACCCATGCCAAATCTTTTCAGTCTCCTCAGGGGGAATAGGCTTTGTCGTGCCCTCTTCACAACTGTCTTGGTGTGTTTAGACCATGATAGTTCGTTGGTGATGTGGACACCAAGGAACTTGAAGCTCTCAACCTGTTCCACTACAGCCCCGTCGATGAGAATGGGGGCGTGCTCAGTCCTCTTTTTTTTCCTGTAGTCCACAATCATCTCCTTTGTCTTGGTCACGTTGAGGGAGAGGTTGTTATCCTGGCACCACACGGCCAGGTCTCTGACCTCCTCCCTATAGGCTGTCTCATCGTTGTCGGTGATCAGGCCTACCACTGTTGTGTCGTCGGCAAACTTAATGATGGTTTTGGAGTCATGCCTGGCCATGCAGTCATGGGTGAACAGGGAGTACAGGAGGGGACTGAACACGCACCTCTGAGGGGCCCCCGTGTTGAGGATCAGCGTGGCAGATGTGTTGTTACCTACCCTCTTCCAGTCCCTGCTGCTGAGAAACATCCCCACAGCATGATATTGCCACCACCATGCTTCACCGTAGGGATGGTGCCAGGTTTCTTCCAGACGTGACGCTTGGCATTCAGGCCAAATAGTTCAATCTTGGTTTCATCAGGCCAGAGAATCTTGTTTCTCATGGTCTGAGAGTCCTTTAGGTGCCTTTTGGCAAACTCCAAGCGGGTTGTCATGTGCCTTTTACTGAGGAGTGGCTTCCGTCTGGCCACAATACCATAAAGGCCTGATTGGTGGAGGGCTGCAGAGATGGTTGTCCTTCTGGAAGGTTCTCTCATCTCCACAGAGGAACTCTGCAGCTCTGTCAGAGTGACCATCGGGTTCTTGGTCACCTCCCTGACCAAGGCCCTTCTCCCCCGATTGCTCAGTTTGGCCGGGCGGCCAGCTCTAGGAAGAGTCTTGGTGGTTCGAAACGTATTCTATTGAAGAATGATGGAGGCCACTTTGTTCTTGGGGACCTTCAATGCTGCAGACAAACTGAATACTTTTTTGTAAATAAGGTATTTCATTTTTTTTTTTTTTTATACATTTGCAAACATTTCTATAAACCTGTTTTCACTTTGTCGCTATGGTGTATGGTGTGTAGATTGATCAGGAAAATGTTTTTTAAAATCCATTTTAGAATAAGGCTGTAGCGTAACAAAATGTGGAAAGGTCAAGGGGTCTGAATACTTTCCGAATGCACTGTAAAAGGGATGTAACAAATGCTTTTCCACAGTTAACTAAGGTGTTATTAGAAATGTGTAAATGTGGCTGAAAGGGAGGCTCCTATTTTAACATAGTGTTTCCCAACAAGGCGAACATATACCTAATTGGGAGAAACTAGTGATGACCAGACAATTTCACTGTGAGGAGCCCTTAGCCATGTGGTCTGTAACCTATCTATGTTGATTACTGTATTTATATAGACTAGGCATCCAGATAAAGTCCACTCCCATCATCTACATCAGTCAGGATTTTATGCAATGTTGTATAAAAAACAGAAGCCCAGTTAGCTAAGTGGTTAAAGCTAGACAGTTCCGTACTAGCCAGTGCATTCGGAAAGTATTCAGACCCCTTGACTTTTTCCACATTTTGTTACATTACAGTCTTATTCTAAAATGGATTAAATAAAATAAAAATCCTAATTAATCTACACACAATACCCCATAGTGACAAAGCTAAAACAAGTGTTTAGAAATGTATTATTTACATAAGTATTCAGACCCTTTTGCTATGAGACTCGAAATTGAGCTCAGGTGCATCCTGTTTAAATTGATCATCCATGAGATGTTTCTAAAACTTGATTGGAGTCCACCTGTGGTAAATTCAATTGATTGGAAATGATTTGAAAAGGCACACACCTGTCTATACAGTGAGGGAAAAAAGTATTTGATCCCCTGCTGATTTTGTACGTTTGCCCACTGATAAATAAATTATCAGTCTATAATTTTAATGGTAGGTTTATTTGAACAGTGAGAGACAGAATAACAACAAAAAAATCCAGAAAACATGTTATAAATTGATTTGCATTTTAATGAGGGAAATAAGTATTTGACCACCTCTCAATCAGAAAGATTTCTGGCACCCAGGTGTCTTTTATACAGGTAATGTGCTGAGATTAGGAGCACACTCTTAAAGGGAGTGCTCCTAATCTCAGCTTGTTACAGGTATAAAAGACACCTGTCCACAGAAGCAATCAATCAATCAGATTCCAATCTCTCCACCATGACCAAGACCAAAGAGCTTTCCAAGGATGTCAGGGACAAGATTGTAGACCTACACAAGGCTGGAATGGGCTACAAGACCATCGCCAAGCAGCTTGGTGAGAAGGTGACAACAGTTGGTGCGATTATTCGCAAATGGAAGAAACACAAAATAACTGTCAAACTCCCTCGGCCTGAGGCTCCATGCAAGATCTCACCTCGTAGAGTTGCAATGATCATGAGAACGGTGAGGATTCAGCCCAGAACTACACGGGAGGATCTTGTCAATGATCTCAAGGCAGCTGGGACCATAGTCACCAAGAAAACAATTGGTAACACACTACGCCGTGAAGGACTGAAATCCTGCAGCTCCCGCAAGGTCCCCCTGCTCAAGAAAGCACATATACAGGGCCGTCTGAAGTTTGCCAGTGAACATCTGAATGATTCAGAGGAGAACTGGGTGAAAGTGTTGTGGTCAGATGAGACCAAAATCGAGCTCTTTGGCATCAACTCAACTCGCCGTGTTTGGAGGAGGAGGAATGCTGCCTATGACACCAAGAACACCATCCCCACCGTCAAACATGGAGGTGGAAACATTATGCTTTGGGGGTTTTTCTGCTAAGGGGACAGGACAACTTCACCGCATCAAAGGGACGATAGACGGGGCCATGTACCGTCAAATCTTGGGTGGATGGGTATTCCAGCATGACAATGACCCAAAACACACGGCCAAGGCAACAAAGGCGTGGCTCAAGAAGAAGCACATTAAGGTCCTGGAGTGGCCTAGCCAGTCTCCAGACCTTAATCCCATAGAAAATCTGTGGAGGGAGCTGAAGGTTCGAGTTGCCAAACGTCAGCCTCGAAACCTTAATGACTTGGAGAAGATCTGCAAAGAGGAGTGGAACAAAATCCCTCCTGAGATGTGTGCAAACCTGGTGGCCAACTACAAGAAACGTCTGACCTCTGTGATTGCCAACAAGGGTTTTGCCACCAAGTACTAAGTCATATTTTGCAGAGGGGTCAAATACTTATTTCCCTCATTAAAATGCAAATCAATTTATAACATTTTTGACATGCGTTCTTCTGGATTTTTTTGTTGTTATTCTGTCTCTCACTGTTCAAATAAACCGACCATTACAATTATAGACTGATCATGTCTTTGTCAGTGGGCAAACGTACAAAATCAGCAGGGGATCAAATACTTTTTTCCCTCACTATATAATGTCCCACAGTTGATAGTGCATGTCAGAGCAAAAACCAAGCCATGAGGTCGAAGGAATTGTCCGTAGAGCTCAGAGACAGGATTGTGTCGAGGCACAGATCTGGAGAAGGGTACCAAAAAAATTCTGCAGCATTGAAGGTCACCAAGAACACAGTGGCCTCCATCATTCTTCAATAGAAGAAGTTTCGAACCACCAAGACTCTTCCTAGAGCTGGCCGCCCGGCCAAACTGAGCAATCGGGAGAGAAGGGCCTTGGTCAGGTAGGTGGCCAATAACCCGATGGTCACTCTGACAGAGCTGCAGAGTTCCTCTGTGGAGATGGGAGAACCTTCCAGAAGGACAACCATCTCTGCAGCACTCCACCAATCAGGTCTTTATGGTAGAGTGGCCAGACGGAAGCCACTCCTCAGTAAAAGGCACATGACAGCCCACTTGGAGTTTGCCAAAAGGCACCTAAAGGACTCTCAGACAATAAGAAACAAGATTCTCTGGTCTGATGATACCAAGATTGAACTCTTTGGCCTGAATGCCAAGCGTCACGTCTGGAGGAAACCTGGCACCATCCCTACGGTGAAGTATGGTGGCAGCATCATGCTGTGGGGATGTTTTTCAGCGGCAGGGACTGGGAAACTAGTCAGGATCGAGGGAAAGATTAATCTAGCAAAGTAAAGAGAGATTCTTGATGAAAACCTGCTCCAGAGTACTCATGACCTCAGACTGGGGTAAAGGTTCAACTTCCAACAGGACAACGACCCTAAGCACACAGCCAAGGCAACTCAGGAGTGACTTCGGGACAAGTCTCTGAATGTCCTTGAGATGGAGGCCACTGTTTAGACAAACGTTAGACAAATTGCTAACAGGGCATGCAACTGTCATGAAAACGACATGGACAACAGCTGTTCCGGATGACTGTGTGATCTCGCTCTCCATAGTCGAAGTGAGTAAGACTTTTAAACAGGTTAACATTCACAAGGCCGCGGAGCCAGACAGATTACCAGGACGCGTACTCAGAGCATGCGCTGACCAGCTGGCAAGTGTCTTCCCTGACATTTTCAACCTCTCCCTGACCCAATCCCTGTGCCCAAGAACGGCAATTGCCCCGTAGCACTCACATCGGTAGCCATGAAATGCTTTGAAAGGCTGGTCATGGTTCACATCAACACCATCATCCCATTCACCCTGGACCCACTCCAATTCGCATATCGCCCCAATAGATACACAGATGACGCAATCTCACTGCCCCTCCCACTGGACAAGACTATAGTTCAGTGTTCAACACCATAGTGCCCTCCAAGCTCAGCACTAAGATCGGGACCCTGGGACTGAACACTTCCCTCTGCAACTGGATCCTGGACTTCCTGATGGACCGCCCCAAGGTGGTGAGGGTAGGCAACAATACATCCACCACTCTAACCCTCAACACGGGGGCCCCTCAGGGGTGCGTGCTTAGTCCCCTCCTGTACTCCCTGCTCACCCATGACTGCGTGGCCATGTACGACTACAACATCATCATCATCATCATTACGTTTTCTGACGACACGACGATGGTAGCCCTGATCACCGATGACGATGAGACAGCCTATAGGGAGGAGGTCAGTGACGTGGCAGTGTGGTGCCAGGACAACAACATCTCCCTCAATGTCAGCAAGACAATGGAGCTGATCGTAGACTACAGGAAGCGGAGGGCCGAGCACTCCCCCATCCACATTAACTGGGCTGCAGTGGAGCGGGTTGAGAGCTTTAGGTTCCTCGGTGTCCACATCAATAAGGAATTATCATGGTTCACACACACCAACACAGTCGTGAAGAAGGCACGACAAAGCCTCTTCCCCCTCAGGAGGCTGAAAAGATTTGGCATGGGCCCTCAGATCCTCAGAAAAGTTTGACAGCTGCACCATTGAGAGCATCTTGACTGGCTGCATAAAGCTTGGTATGGCAACAGCTTGGCATCCAACCGCAAGGTGCTACAGAAGGGTAGTGCGTACGGCCCAGTAAATCTTTGGGGCTGAGCTCCCTGCCATCCAGGACCTCTATACCAGGCGGTGTCAGAGGAAGGTCCTAAAAATTGTCAGACACCAGCCACCCAAGTCATAGACTGTTCTTTCTGCTACCGCACGGCAAGTGTTACCGATGCACCAAGTCTGGAACCATACATACATGTTCCCATCGTATCCACACCAAATGTTGTTTTTAATGCTTGTAAGTCTCTGCCCTATATGACTTCAAATTGTGCTATGTTGTTTGTCTGTAGCCAGATTTTTTTCCAATATTTAAATTATGAAGCATTTGATTCTTCCATTCTCTTAACGTTGGAGTATCATTTGAGTTCCAGTATTTAAGTAATTGCTTCTTCAATATAAGTGACAAAAAGATTATTGTCCAACACATTGGGTCTTTCACCTTACCTCCATATGCCATGTCTTGAAATATGCAGATACACAGATTAAAAGTACATTTACAATGTAAAACTTCTGACAGACAGCTTTCTAACTCTGCTCATAACATTTGGGCACTATAGCACTCCCAGAAGGCATGAATTATTGAATCATTCTTAGTTTTACACTTAAGACATGACTCTGCCGTTGTGCTGTAGAATTGGTCAATTTTGTCTCTTTTATAATACATTCTATACAATAGTTTATACTGGATTGAATGTACATTTTCATTAACTGTAATTTTATTTGTCATGTTCCAACACTCCCTCCATCTGGTGCCAATATCAGTTATTTTTAGGTCTTGGTTCCAATAGTTTCTATTTTTTCTAAGAGATTGTCAGTTGGATAGGCTCTCTACAATGTTTTGTATGTCTTACCGATAATATGAATATCTTTTTCTGACTCATTTAGGATTCCCTCAACATTGCTCTGATGACCAAAAGCTCAGGTCGAAATTTAAGTTGCATATATTTGAAAATCCAATCAAATAAAAAATGTATTTGTCACATACACATATTTAGCAGATGTTATTGCGGGTGTAGCAAAATGCTTGTGTTCCTAGCTCCAACAGTGCAGTAGTATCTAACAATTCACAACAATACACACCAATCTAAAAGTAAAAGAATGGAATTAAGAAATATATAAATATTAGGACGAGCAATGTCGTAGCGGCATTGACTAAAATACAGTGGAATAGAGTATATACAAGCTGTATGTAAACGTTATTAAAGTGACTAGTGTTCCATTATTAAAGTGACAAGTGATTCCATGTCTATGTAAATAAGGGCAGCAGCCTTTAAGGTGCAGGGTTGAGTAACCGGGTGGTAGCCGGCTAGTGATGGCTATTTAACAGTCTGATGGCCTTGAGATAGAAGCTGTTTTTCAGTCTCTCGGTCCCAGCTTTGATGCACCTGTACTGACCTCGCCTTCTGGATGATAGCGGGGTGAACAGGCCGTGGCTCGGGTGGTTGATGTCCTTGATGATCTTTTTGGCCTTCCTGTGACATCGGGTGCTGTAGGTGTCCTGGAGGGCAGGCGGTGTGCCCCCGGTGATGCGTTGGGTAGACCGCACCACCCTCTGGAGAGCCCTGCGGTTGCGGGCGGTCCAGTTACCGTACCAGGCGGTGATACAGCCTGACAGGATGCTCTCAATTGTGCATCTGTAAAAGTTTGTGAGGGTCTTAGGGGCCAAGCCGAATTTCTTCAGCCTCCTAAGGTTGAAGAGGCGCTGTTGCACCTTCTTCACCACACTGTCTGTGTGGGTGGACCATTTCAGATTGTCAGTGATGTGTACGCTGAGGAGCTTTTTACCTTCTCCACTGCGGTCCCGTTGATAGGGGCGTGTTCCCTCTGCTGTCTCCTGAAGTCCACGATCAGCTCCTTTGTTTTGTTGATGTTGAGGGAGAGGTTATTTTCCTCAGCGTACACATCACTGACAATCTGAAATGGTCCACCCACATGGTCCTGCCAGGGCCCTCACCTCCTCCCTGTAGGCTGTCTCATCATTGTTGGTAATCAGGCCTACTACTGTTGTGTTGTCTGCAAACTTGATGGACACACAGTCATATGTGAACAGGGAATACAGGAGGGGGCTGAGCACGCACCCTTGTGGGGCCCCTGTGTTGAGGATCAGCGTAGTGGAGGGGTTGTTTCCTACCTTCACCACCTGGGGGCGGCCCGTCAGCAAGTCCAGGACCCAGTTGCACAGGGCGGGGTTCAGACCCATGGCCCCAAGCTTAATGATGAGCTTGGAGGGTACTATGGTGATGAAGGCTGAGCTATAGTCAATGAACAGCATTCTTACATATGTATTCCTCTTGTCCAGATGGGATAGGGCAGTGTGCAGTGCGATGGCGAGTGCATCATCTGTGGATCTATTGGGGCGGTATGCAAATTAAGGTGGGTCTAGGGTGTCAGGTAAGGTGGAGGTGATATGATCCTTAACTAGCCTCTCAAAGCAATTCATGATGACAGAAGTGAGTTCTACGGGGTGATAGTCATTTAGTTCAGTTACCTTTGCTTTCTTAGGTACAGGAACAATGGTGGACATTTTGAAGCAAGTGGGGACAGCAGACTGGGATAGAAAGAGATTGAATATGTCCGTAAACACTCCAGCCAGCTGGTCTGCGCATGCTCTGAGGACACGGCTAGGGATGGCGTCTGGGCCGGCATCCTTGCATGGGTTAACACGCTTAAATGTCTTACGTCGGCCACGGAGAACGAGAGCCAACAGTCCTTGGGAGTGGGCAGCGTCGGTGGCACTGTGTTATCCTCAACGCGGGCAAAGAAGGTGTTTAGCTTGTCCGGGAGCAAGACGTCAGTGTCCACGATGTGGCTGGTTTTCCCTTTGTAATCCGTGATTGTCTATAGACCCTGCCACATACGTCTCGTGTCTGAGCTGTTGAATTGCGACTCCACTTTGTCTCTGTACTGACGTTTTGCCTGTTTGATTGCTTTACGGAGGGAATAGCTACATTGTTTGTATCCAACCATATATTTCCAGTCACCTTGCCGTGGTTAAATGCGGTGGTTCGCGCTTTCAGTTTTGCACAAATGCTGCCATCTATCCACAGTTTTTGGTTTGGGTAGGTTTTAATAGTCATAGTGGGAACAACATCCCCTATACAATTCCTGATTAACTCAGTCACCGTATCCGTGTATACGTCAATGTTATTCTCAGAGGCAACCCTGAACATATCCCGGTCCGCGTGATCAAAACAATCTTGAAGCATGGATTCCTATTGGTCAGACCAGTTCTGGTTTGAGTTTCTGCCTATAGGAAGGGAGGAGCAGAATGGAGTTGTAATCTGATTTGCCAAAGGGAGGGCGGGGGAGGGCCTTGTAGCCATCCCGGAAGGGGGAGTAACAATGGTTGAGAGTTTTTGAAGCGCGAGTACTACAGGCAATGTGTTGATAGAACTTGGGTAGCATTTTCCTGAAATTTGCTTTGTTATAATCCCCAGCTACAATAAATGTGGCCTCAGGATGTGGTTTCCAGATTGCAGTGTAGTTCCTTGAGGGCTGTAGTGGTATCGGCTTGAGGGGGAATATAGACGGCTGTGACTATAACCAAAGATAATTCTATTGGGAGGTACTACGGTCGGCATTTGATTGTGAGTTATTCTAGGTCGGGTGAACAAAAGGACTTGAGTTCCTGTACGTTATCACAATCACACCATGAGTAGTTAATCATGAAACATACAGAAAACCCAGCTGGCTGTATGGACGGGGACAGTATATCCGGAGAGAGCCATGATTCCATGAAACAGAGTATGTTACAGTCCCTGATGTCTCTCTGGAAGGAGATCCTCGCCTTGAGCTCGTCTACTTTATTGTCCAGGGACTGAACATTAGCGAGTAATATACTCGGAAGTGGTGGATGGTGTGCACGCCTCCTGAGTCGGACTAGAAGTCCACTCCGAATACCTCTTCTCTGCCGGTGGCGTCTTGGAGCAGCCTCTGGGATAAGTTCAATTGCCCTTGGGGGTACGTCATATATCTGGTCGTAATGCTGGTGAGTTACCGCCGCTCTGATATCCAAAAGTTATTTCCGGCTGTATGTAATAACACAAAAAACGTTCTGGGCTAATAATGTAAGAAATAATACACACAAACAAGAAAAATACTGCAAAGTTGCTTAGGAGCTAGAAGCAGAGCTGCCATGTCTGTCAGCACCATCTACATTGGTCAGTCCAAAATTGCTTTTGAATTCTGTCATGGAAATAATTGAATTTCCTATTACCACGTCATTTACGGGTTCTGTTCCTTTAGTTTTAGTTTAGTTTTCCGTGTTTTCCATGTGGGCCAATTTATCTGTGAATTCTGAAACGTTATCCAAGGACTGTTCCATAGGGGTTTGTTTTTAGGGAGTGATATTGGTTTTTGTAGAATCTGTTTAATTTTCTTCCATCTTCTTATAGTGTTCTTATCTATGAAGTTGTTAATGTTCTTAGCTCCATCCTTTGAAAACAGACATGTGAAAAGATTCTGGGGATGGGCATGCACATCTTCAATATGTACCTATTGTTCCTCTTTAGTGCATTATTTAACAATATGTCGCAAGTAAATGCCTTAGGTGCCTCAGATTTAGGGACATGTAAAACGTTCCTATTTATTCTATTAGTTTTATTTGCCCATATGAAGTCTGTTATGGCCGAGTATACTTTTTTAAAGAATGTCTTCGGTGGGGTAATTGGTATTACCGAAAATAAATATAAAAACTTTGGGAGCCATGCCATTCTAAAGAGGTTTATTCTACCTGTAAGATTCATGGGGAGATTATTATTTGTATTTATTTTTTTAGGGGGTAGATCAGCTTTAATATTTCAGATAGATTGTAACTTCCGTCAATGTAATTGTCTGCATCACTTCCAATCCCCCATATGTTTTTATTCTCGCAAATATATACACATATATATATATATACAGTGGGGAAAAAAGTGTTTAGTCAGCCACCAATTGTGCAAGTTCTCCCACTTAAAAAGATGAGAGAGGCCTGTAATTTTCATCATAGGTACACGTCAACTATGACAGACAAATTGAGAATTTTTTTCCCAGAAAATCACATTGTAGGATTTTTAATGAATTTATTTGCAAATTATGGTGGAAAATAAGTATTTGGTCACCTACAAACAAGCAAGATTTCTGGCTCTCACAGACCTGTAACTTCATCTTTAAGAGGCTCCTCTGTCCTCCACTCGTTACCTGTATTAATGGCACCTGTTTGAACTTGTTATCAGTATAAAAGACACCTGTCTACAACCTCAAACAGTCACACTCCAAACTCCACTATGGCCAAGACCAAAGAGCTGTCAAAGGACACCAGAAACAAAATTGTAGACCACTACGTCAAAAATCTCTTCCCAACTATTTTGCAATCTATATGGGACGGCTGTCAATCCTTTGGTCCTTAAATGAAACTGGTATACTTTTTTATTTATCACAATTTTATTTAACCAATTATATTCTTTAATGCAAGACCGACAGACAAGTTTCTTACTTTTTCCCCCTTCCACTTTCCTTTTCCATTTTTGCGGTAATGCTGCAATTATTTGGTTGTAATTTTAGGTAGAGCAGACATTTCCATATGTTTTTGTTAGCTGCATAACTCCACCAGTCCTACCGATAATATCATTTATGAAGATTATGCCTTTTTTAAACATTTTGTAAAAAAATAGGTTTTTTATCAATTAGTACAGTGGGGGAAAAAAGTATTTAGTCAGCCACCAATTGTGCAAGTTCTCCCACTTAAAAAGATGAGAGAGGCCTGTAATTTTCATCATAGGTACACGTCAACTATGACAGACAAAAAGAAAAAAAAATCCAGAAAATCACATTGTAGGATTCTTTATGAATTTATTTGCTAATTATGGTGGAAAATAAGTATTTGGCCACCTACAAACAAGCAAGACTTCTGGCTCACACAGACCTGTAACTTCTTCTTTAAGAGGCTCCTCTGTCCTCCACTCGTTACCTGTATTAATGGCACCTGTTTGAACTTGTTATCAGTATAAAAGACACCTGTCTACAACCTCAAACAGTCACACTCCAAACTCCACTATGGCCAAGACCAAAGAGCTGTCAAAGGACACCAGAAACAAAATTGTAGACCTGCACCAGGCTGGGAAGACTGAATGTGCAATAGGTAAGCAGCTTGGTTTGAAGAAATCAACTGTGGGAGCAATTATTAGGAAATGGAAGACATACAAGACCACTGATAATCTCCCTCGATCTGGGGCTCCACGCAAGATCTCACCCCGTGGGGTCAAAATGATCACAAGAACGGTGAGCAAAAATCCCAGAACCACACGGGGGGACCTAGTGAATGACCTGCAGAGAGCTGGGACCAAAGTAACAAAGCCTACCATCAGTAACACACTACGCCGCCAGGGACTCAAATCCTGCAGTGCCAGACGTGTCCCCCTGCTTAAGCCAGTACATGTCCAGGCCCGTCTGAAGTTTGCTAGAGTGCATTTGGATGATCCGGAAGAGTATTGGGAGAATGTCATATGGTCAGATGAAACCAAAATAGAACTTTTTGGTAAAAACTCAACTCGTCGTGTTTGGAGGACAAAGAATGCTGAGTTGCATCCAAAGAACACCATACCTACTGTGAAGCATGGGGGTGGAAACATCATGCTTTGGGGCTGTTTTTCTGCAAAGGGACCAGGACGACTGATCCGTGTAAAGGAAAGAATGAATGGGGCCATGTATCATGAGATTTTGAGTGAAAACCTCCTTCCATCAGCAAGGGCATTGAAGATGAAACGTGGCTGGGTCTTTCAGCATGACAATGATCCCAAACACACCGCCCGGGCAACGAAGGAGTGGCTTCATAAGAAGCATTTCAAGGTCCTGGAGTGGCCTAGCCAGTCTCCAGATCTCAACCCCATAGAAAATCTTTGGAGGGAGTTGAAAGTCCGTGTTGCCCAGCGACAGCCCCAAAACATCACTGCTCTAGAGGAGATCTGCATGGAGGAATGGGCCAAAATACCAGCAACAGTGTGTGAAAACCTTGTGAAGACTTACAGAAAACGTTTGACCTGTGTCATTGCCAACAAAGGGTATATAACAAAGTATTGAGAAACTTTTGTTATTGACCAAATACTTATTTTCCACCATAATTTGCAAATAAATTCATAAAAAATCCTACAATGTGATTTTCCTGGATTTCTAATCCCTTGATATTATTGCTGGATCTGATTTTAATAGCTAACATCTCGATGGCAATAATAAATAGATATGCCGATAGTGGACAACCTTGTTTCACTCCTCTTGACGGTTTAAAACTTTCTGAGGAAAGCCATTATTTACTATTTTACACCTAGGGTTACTATACATGATTTTAACCCAATTTATAAGAGATTGTCCAAAATTGAAATGCTCCAGGCATTTATATATAAACCCTAGTCGTACTTTATCAAATGCCTTTTCGAAGTCTGCTATGAATAGTAGGCCTGGTTTCCCAGATTTTTCATAGTGTTCTATTGTTTCCAGTACTTGCCTTATATTATCTCCAATGTATCGCCCATGTAAAAAACCTGTCTGATTAGAATGAATAATGTCCGACAATACCTTTTTATTCAATGCACTATACATTTTGCTAGAATTTTTGCATCACAACACTGAAGTGTAAGGGGCCTCCGATTTTTAAAATGGACTGGATCTTTATATTTTCCACTTGTATCCTGTTTCAGTTATAATGAAATCAGACCTTCTTGAGTGTCTGATAATCTACCATTTACATAGGAGTTGTTAAAACATGCTAATAACGGTCCTCTGAGTATATCAAAATAGGTTTGGTATACCTCGACTGGTATGCCATCCAACCCTGGAGTTTTCCCGGAATTAAAGTATTTAATTGCATCCAGAAGTTCCTCCTCTGTAATTTCACCTTCACATGAGTATTTCTATATGGCTGTTATTTTTACATTATCAATAGAAAAAAAATCTCTACAATTTGCTTCAGTTAGAGGAGATGAAACATATGCTTAAAGTACTTTGTTTCCTCCTTCAAAATATAATTTGGTGAATCATGGGTGACTCCGTCATTTGTAACAAGTTTCAATGAATTATTTTTGGTAGCATTCCTATGTTGAAGATTACAAAATAATTTGGTGCATTTTTCCCCATATTCCATCCAGTTTGCTTTATTTTTATAATATATTACACTTGATCTTTCTTGAATTAGTTTCTCCATTTATTTTTGTTTTTCCTCTAATTTATTCTGAGCCTCTATGTTACAGTTTTTATTGCTATCTATCTGTTCTGTTAGACCTATTTCCTTTGTTAGAATGGACTCTTTTGACTAGACTCCCTGCGGACCTGGCATCTTTTCACTCCCTACTCTCTACATTTTCTTCATCTGTTTCTGCTGCTAAAGCCACTTTCTACCACTCTAAATTCCAAGCATCTGCCTCTAACCTTAGGAAGCTCTTTGCCACCTTCTCCTCCCTGCTGAATCCTCCTCCCCCTCCCACCCTCCTCCCTCTCTGTGGATGACTTCGTCAACCATTTTGAAAAGAAGGTTGACGACATCCGATCCTCGTTTGTTAAGTCAAATGACACTGCTGGTCCTGCTCACACTGCCCTACCCTATGCTTTGACTTCTTTCTCCCCTCTCTCTCCAGATGAAATCTTGCGACTTGTGACGGCCGGCCGCCCAA
This sequence comes from Coregonus lavaretus, assembly GCF_964263955.1. Lineage (NCBI taxonomy): Eukaryota > Metazoa > Chordata > Actinopteri > Salmoniformes > Salmonidae > Coregonus > Coregonus lavaretus. The sequence goes on from NW_028163731.1 coordinate 18,585, forward strand.
CAACCGGCCCGCTTGACCCTATCCCCTCTTCTCTTCTCCAGACCATCTCCAGTGACCTTCTCCCTTACCTCACCTCGCTCATCAACTCATCCTTGACCGCTGGCTATGTCCCTTCCGTCTTCAAGAGAGCGAGAGTTGCACCCCTTCTCAAAAAACCAACACTCGATCCCTCTGATGTCAACAACTACAGACCAGTATCCCTTCTTTCTTTTCTCTCCAAAACACTTGAGCGTGCCGTCTCTAGCCAACTCTCTCGCTATCTCTCTCAGAATGACCTTCTTGATCCAAACCAGTCAGGTTTCAAGACTGGTCATTCAACTGAGACTGCTCTTCTCTGTGTCACGGAGGCTCTCCGCACTGCTAAAGCTAACTCTCTCTCCTCTGCTCTTGTCCTTCTAGACCTGTCTGCTGCCTTTGATACTGTGAACCATCAGATCCTCCTCTCCACCCTCTCCGAGTTGGGCATCTCCGGCACGGTTCACTCTTGGATTGCGTCCTACCTGACCGGTCACTCCTACCATGTGGCGTGGCGAGAATCTGTCTCTGCACCACGTGCTCTCACCACTGGTGTCCCCCAGGGCTCAGTTCTAGGCCCTCTCCTATTCTCGCTATACACCAAGTCACTTGGCTCTGTCATATCCTCACATGGCCTCTCCTATCATTGCTACGCAGACGACACACAACTAATCTTCTCCTTTCCCCCTTCTGATAACCAGGTGGCGAATCGCATCTCTGCATGTCTGGCAGACATATCAGTGTGGATGACGGATCACCACCTCAAGCTGAACCTCGGCAAGACGGAGCTGCTCTTCCTCCCGGGGAAGGACTGCCCGTTCCATGATCTCGCCATCACGGTTGACAACTCCGTTGTGTCCTCTTCCCAGAGTGCGAAGAGCCTTGGCATGACCCTGGACAACACCCTTTCATTCTCCGCTAACATCAAGGCGGTGACCCGATCCTGTATGTTCATGCTCTACAACATTCGGAGAGTACGACCCTACCTTACACTGGAAGCGGCACAGGTCCTAATCCAGGCACTTGTCATCTCCCGTCTGGATTACTGCAACTCGCTGTTGGCTGGGCTCCCTGCCTGTGCCATTAAACCCCTACAACTCATCCAGAATGCCGCAGCCCATCTGGTGTTCAACCTTCCTAAGTTCTCTCTTGTCACCCCGCTCCTCCGCAGACTCCACTGGCTTCCAGTTGAAGCTCGCATCTGCTACAAGACCATGGTGCTTGCCTACGGAGCTGTGAGGGGAACGGCACCTCCGTACCTTCAGGCTCTGATCAGTCCCTACACCCAAACGAGGGCATTGCGTTCATCCAGATCTGGCCTGCTGGCCCCCCTACCTCTGCGGAAGCACTGTTCCCGCTCAGTCCAGTCAAAACTGTTCGCTGCTCTGGCACCCCAATGGTGGAACAAGCTCCCTCACAACGCTAGGACAGCGGAGTCACTCACCACCTTCCGGAGACACTTGAAACCCCACCTCTTTAAGGTATACCTGGGATAGGATAAAGTAATCCTTCTATCCCCCCTTACCCCACCCCCCAAAAAAAAAAACATATTGTAAAGTGGTTATCCCACTGGCTATAAGGTGAATGTACCAATTTGTAAGTCGCTCTGGATAAGAGCGTCTGCTAAATGACGTAAATGTAAATGAGATGAGTACTGAATTGCATGTTCTCTAAAGGCACATTTAAAGGTGTCCCATAAAATAAGGGGTTTGCTCTACCTATGTTATGTCGGAAAAAATCAGTGATAAATTCCTCTGTCCTAGTTAAAAACAAGTTATCATCCAATAGGCTTTGATAAAATTTCCAATATCCTCGCCCACGTGGAAATTCAGTAAGAGTAATGTATATGCCAATTATATGATGGTCCGACCGCATTCTGTCCCCTATCAACACTTTTTAAACTTTTGGTGCCAACGAGAATGACATAAGAAAGAAGTCAAGACGACTAGCTTGATTGAGTCTCCGCCATATATATCTCACTAGATCAGGATATTTAAGCCTCCATATATCTACTAGTTCTAATGTATCCATGACATTCACGATTTCCTTAAGAGCATGAGGGTGATTGTTTGTAGTGTGATTTCCTTTACGGTCCATTGAGCTATTTAAAACGGCATTATAATCTCCCACCATAATAATAGAGTATTGAATTGCTTGCAGAGGGGGGATTGTTCCATTTAATTAGATATGCTTTCATGTTGTTGAGTAATAGGATAAAGTTTTTTATACTTTTGTTGTTTGTTGTCACTTATTAAGCATCCTTAGTATTTCATATTTTTTGTGTTCCACTTAAAGTATTGTTGTAGACTATGAGTTATTATTTTTCCTATTGCCATTATTTCCACGTTCATTTTATATCCTGAGATTTTAGTATTCAGAAAATATTTTTAACAAGGGGGGCATTAAGTTTTCAAAATTAGTCAGGTATGTCAGGAGATCATCGGCAAATACGTTTATTTTATATTGATGTTTACCAATACCAAGACGTCCTGGTAACTTACAGGGAACTAGACAAACGTCCCCCAGAGAATGTTCCCTTAGGATCATCAGGCGACGTCCTAATGACTAGTAAAAGGAAGGTCCTGAGAACATCCTAAAAATGTGCTGACATAGTCCACAGTGACGTCTTGGTAACTTACAGGGAACTAAACAAAGGTCCCCAAGATAACGTTCCCTTGGGACCATCATGCAACGTCCTCTTGACCATCATGAAATGTCCCCTTGTGGTCATTGAATGTCCCATGGATCACATCCTACCAGAACCAAATAGGAACCTTTTCATAACATTCCCTAATGGATATCAAAATACCTTATTATAACGTTATACTGCGATCAAACCGGGACCTGTACTGAACGTCCTCTTATGATCCTGAGGTTAACTTAATGTTTTAATATTCCTAGAGCGTTCTCAGAACATCAGTGGGATGACGGCTCCCTGAAAACCTTAAAAGGACCTAATGAGCACGTCGCCGAATGTCCTTAGGACGTCCCCTGTTTGCTGGGTAGCTAAGCTTGCTATCTCATGTTGAACTTGACAAATTGCTAACGGGACATGTAACCATCAAGAAATAGACATGAACAGCTATGAATCGCCATAAAATTGCAACACAGCTAAGACCAGGAAACATCAGTGAAGAAGAAGAATGATCTGCTTCGATAAAAGGGATGAGTGAATTCTCAATCAACAAGACAGGGTAACATTATACAGTAGGGCTACTGAAAATGCAATGAGGCTGGTCTTATCTTTGCTGACGAGTAGCCCCAGCTAACAACAAACGTTCCCACAACTTTAGAGAACGTTCCCTTAAGAGTCTTGTTAGGTAATTACCTAACATTTTCATAGGAATGTTCCAGTGATGTGCAAGGACTGTTTGGAAGAGACCATTCCCTTAATGTCAAACATGTCCCATGAAACGTGTCTAGAACATTTATATCTTATATTCGGAGAATATGCCAACCATGTTCTGTTTGTGTTTGGTGTGACATTGATGCAATATTCTCCTAACCCTTGGAAAATTGGACACATGAATGTTCTTGCAACGTTCCCATGAAACGTGTCTACAACATTAATATTGAATATTCAGAGAATATTCAGATACCACGTTCTGGGTAAGTTCTGTTTGACATTGAGGGAATGTTTTCCTAACTCTAACGCAAGTTTTTGCTAACATACATCAAATGTTTCCATAACTAACAGAAAACTGGACACTCAAACATCAGGGGAACATTACGGGTAACATTACAAAAACATTCTCTCTCCCTAGAATTATTAGCTGGAGCAGTCCAAGTGCTCGCTAACCAAATTCAGATGATGGGTTTAGTTGATTATCATTGAAGGCGATTGGTTAAACCTTTATGAGAGACAGAGCCCACTTTCTAGTCACAGAAACTGTCAGATCAGTCTATAAACTGTCAGATATGTCATCAGGCTTCATTCACCTTAGACAAGACTTGTAGACCATGTATTTACTATTCACTAGGAACCAAACAGAACCAAACGGAAGCAAACGGAACGAAACGAGTAGGGACCTACCTGAATTTGGTTTTCATTGCAAAATGTTTTGCAATGGACACCGTTTACCATTTCCTCTAGGAACCAAACAGAACCAAACAGAGCAAATAGAATCAAACAGGGAGGGACCTATATTCATTTGTCCAATAGAAACTCTTGTTTTTGTTGCAAAAAACGTTTTCCGTTTGGAGTAAACGGTTTCAGTTGCAAAACATTTTGCAGGAGACAAAACGTTTTGCAACGGAATCCGACTAATGAATACACTGCAGGCTACACAGCCCGCACCCCTGTTGTGACAAAAAAGAGTTCCACAAATGTGATTGATTAATGGCTGAATACCAATAGCCTATACAATTTAGTAGTGGGGTAAACATTTTTATTGGAAAATGTCAAGTCATCGTCAAGTGTGACATAATATTTTTTTGTGGTTTTGAATGTACAGTAGTTTAAAGGCGTTGTCAGTATCAGTTTAAAGATTAATAATGTGACATTGATTGCGACAGCCATCACTTTAAAAACCGCTTGCCTTGCTATACCTCAGTGGGCTAATTAGGAACAGGGTTGTTCAGTGTTGATTGAATCCAGACGCATCCCAACACGTGTACAACCATGGACGAAGCCAGAGCAAGAGGCCTTAGCCCCTCTCCCTACCACCACCACACCACACCACAGAAGAATGTCCCAGGCAGGGGGAGTGAGAGGTGATGCTGAACTTGTGGCCTTCTGAGCCCCCGAGAGTTAAAAGTAACATTCCATACTGTCTTGCCACCTCTGTGGGGTTCTAGGGAGACTGGGGACCCTCCCTTTGAGTGACAAGGTGAACACTGTAGACTGTTGTCATGCACTCGTTAACCCTGCTCCTCTTCCATTCTGTCAGTCAAGCAAGGGCTCCAACTACACCATGGGCCAAACCATGGCATGCCCCACAGACTGAGGAGTAGCTTAGAGTGGGGAAGGAATTAGGGAGTTAACATTTCTGAAAAAGAGCGCATCAACGTATCTTTACCACATAGTCATAATCAGGTGTGTTGATATTATGATATTTAATCAGAATTGGGTGATGCAATCATTAAAGTGCAATCTGCAGGCTTAATGGAGGGAATGAAAATCTCAATCACAGGTTGTACTATGTCGACAGACTATTATCAGTTAGGCTAGATACCCAGTTTTAAAAAATGACAAAATACTTGTCACTGATAGTAACATTTTATATTAGATTATAAAAATGGTGAAACCTCTTATAGAGTAGCTGAAAGCCATGTAAAATTAGCTGGAATTTTATGTTACATCCATCACAATCCATGCATTTGCAGTGAATATGTTACATTACTGTAAAATATGGATAGCGTTGAAGTCTCATAATAGGAAAGGAAAGTACAGCCAGCTATGCATTGTGACAGCACCACAGAATAGCTATTTCTGTAGCTCACCTTTAACTCAATGTATCAGATGACCTGCCTTACACAAAGCTTGGTGCTCATGGTTGCATAATGGTTTTCGAGAGCTTACTCTTAGAATAGACTTAACTTGACACCAAGCTGATTATTATTGATATGTTTACATTAAAAGGGTTAATCATAAGATGCATATATTTGCTTAGGCAATAATTGTATGGGGCAAACATTTGTAAAATATCGAAATAAAAAAAACGAAATTGTAAATAATACTGAAAATAAAGGCAGAGAAAATGAGAAAAATGGTAAAACCTAGGAAAACTAGACGGAGGGAGAGAAAGGGAGACGGACAAAAAATGAGAGAGTGTGTGCATGCAGGTGTATGTGTTTGAGTGTGTGTACTAGTGCGTGTGTCTGTGTTTTTATGTGTCTTTAGTAATGTGTCAGTGTGTTTGTGCACGGGTGCAAGTGTGTATTCGTGTGTGTGTCAGTGAGGGAGCCAGACGTTGACTCCTCCAGATGGGAATGCCTAGGCTCAGCTTCCAACTACTCCGCTAATAAACTCCAATATTAGTTACAGGCTCTAAACTCAGGAATGTGCCACTGTAACCCCTTCCTGTCCGTGCAGGCTACACAGCCCGCACCTCACAGCCCAGGGCCTGCCAGCAAACTCATTCAGGCATGAGATCTCGGCTGTGTGTGCATGTACGGGGCATGTCCTACATGAGCAGACACATACAGGGCTCCTGAGTGGAGAGGAGAGGTGGCCTCTATCCCCGCGGGGCCAGAACAGGCCAACACATGAGTGGTTGGGATGATGTTTCCTGTAAACACCTTAGTGCTACAGTGCATGTGGCATAGATAGGGTTGCAAAATTCCGGGAACTTTCAATAAATTCCCTGGTTTTCGCAAAATCCCGGCTGGAGGGTCCCGGGATCAGGAAGGATGAGCAGGAAATCCAGAATCTTCCAGCCAGGATTTCTGGAAAACCAGGGAATATATTGAAAGTTCCCAGAATTTTGCAACTCTAGGCATAGAGCAGTCAAAACAACAGTTCTCAACCGATAGGGCATTTCGGTGTTTGTGTGTGCGGGCACGTGTGCGTTTGTGTGTGTGTGTGCGTGTGTGTGTATTTGTGGGTTGGTTCTTCTGTCCTTGTGGCAACCTAAAATCCCCAAAAGTCCCCACAAGGATAGTAAAACAAGGAAGATTCTCCCTCATGGGGACATTTCCCACCTCCCTCATGAGGACAAAGGCTATTTTAATCTTGGGGTTAGGTTTAGGGTTAGGGTTAGAATTAGGGTTAGGGTAAAGGATTAGTGGTTAGGTTAAGGGTTAGGGTTAGAAGTTAGGTTTAGGCATTGGGTTAGGGTTAAGGGTTAAGGTTAGAGTTAGGGTTATGGTAAGGTTAAGGGTTAGGTTTAGGGTTAGGGGTTAGGGAAAATTGGATTTTGAATGGAAATTAATTTTAGGTCCCCACGAAGATAGAAGAACATAACATGTGTGTGTGAGTGTATGTGTGTGTGTGTGTGTGTGTGTGTGTATAAACGCAAGAGTATAGGGTCTTGTTTAGTAGTTAGTTAAGGACGAGTACAGAACAGTCATTTGGGCCATGATAGAGGATAACTCGTAAAGACAAAGGAAGAGAGTGAGACAGGGAAGGCGTATTGGTAGCTAATAGAGTGAAACTGCCTCTGTAAGAGAAAACAGAGGACAGTGGCTTGCTAAAGGTTGTGGAGGACTTTCATGTATAAAGTGCATGGTTTTACAGAAGCTTTACATGTACACAAAGCAATGACTAGCTGTCAATCCTTAAACGTACACAGAGCAGAACACCATTTCCTTCATTGTTATATAGGCTATATGGCTGTCCAATCACATCTTTATTCTTCACCCTAGATCACTGTGTCAGCCTGATGACGAGGGAAGGGGTGAGTGGTGACTGATGCGATTTATAGCCAGTGAATGGTAAATCATGATGGTCCCCTCCTGTTGAAAACCACTCCTGATCCTGTGTTGGGTGTCCATACCATATTTAAACAGCACAGTCACCGTCTTGTTTTACTGCATGCAATAGGTGTAGGTTTTTAGTGGTAACATGTTGTGCTTGTTTTAGTGGGAGCGTGTGTGAGCGCCAGCATGTGCATGTGCGTCTGTATCTGGGAGAGGCCTATACCTTTGTGTGTCTGTGTGTGTGTGTGTGTGTGTTCATGTGACATCAGCCCCAGACCGAGAGAGGCCCTCCTTAATGAGGAAATTAATCTGCAGACGAGTCATGCAGGCAACAGATGCAGCCGAAGACGGCTTCTCTCAGGCCCGTGCAGGTGGGTCTGGGGGGTGGGGGGGCTCAAAGCACGGACAGTCTCCCTATGATTCAACTCCCAGAGAAGTGTCAGCCAATCTGTGGTTGTCACGGCCGTCTACGGAAGGAGTGGACCAAAGCGCAGCGGTTGTAGCGAACATGACTTTATTAAAGTTAAAGTGCACGAACGAGAAAACAATAAACAATGACGGATAGTGAAGTCCTCAGTACACAGACTGAAACATGGAACAAAAACCCACAACCCTAAGGTGAACACTGACAGTTTAAATATGGCTCCCAATCAGAGATAACGAGCCGACAGCTGACACTCGTTACCTCCGATTGGGAGTCACTGACGAGACAAGACACTACAACCTAACCAAACACAACCAAATGAACACACCCTATACCCAACACAACCAAATGAATACACACTGGCTCAAACTACACAGTCCCGGAGCCAGAGCGTGACAGTACCCCCCCCTAAAGGCGCGGACTGCGACCGCGCCTCAATACGGGCTAAACAAGGGAGGGCTGGGCGGGCATACCTCCTCGGCGGTGGCTCTGGCTCCGGCCTTGATCCCCACCTCCTCTCCAACCCCCCAAAGTACCCCTGGTCCTGTCTAGCCCCGCTGGCCGGAGCCGGACTGACGACACGCGCCCCTGGCTTGGTGCGTGGAGGACGAACGGGCCTTACCAGGCTGACGACGCGCACCACTGCCTTGGCGCGGGGAGCAGGAATGGGCCGGACCGGGCTGACGAAGCGCACCCTTGACTTGGTGCGGAGAGCGGGACCGGGCCGGACAGGGCTGACGAAACGCACCACAGACTTGGTGCGGGGAGCAGGAACGGGCCGGACAGGGCTGACGACACGCACCACAGACCTGGTGCGGGGAGCAGGAACGGGCCGGACAGGGCCGACGAAACGCACCCTAGGCTTGATGCGTGGAGCCGGAACGGGCCTCCCCAGGCTGACGACTCGCATCCCTGGCTTGGTGCGAGTAGCAGGAGTGGGCTGGACCAGGCTGACGACTCGCACCCTTGGCTTGGTGCGAGTGGCAGGAACAGGCCGGACCGGGCTGGCGACGCGCACCGTAGGTTTGGTGCGAGTGGCAGGAACAGGCCGGGTCGGGCTGGCGACGCGCACCGTAGACTTGGTGCGGGTGGCAGGAACAGGCCGGACCGGGCTGGCGACGCGCACCGTAGGTTTGGTGCGAGTGGCAGGAACAGGCCGGGTCGGGCTGGCGACGCGCACCGTAGACTTGGTGCGGGTGGCAGGAACAGGCCGGGTCGGGCTGGCGACGCACACCGTACACTTGGTGCGGGTGGCAGGAACAGGCCGGACCGGGCTGGCGACGCGCACCGTAGGTTTGGTGCGAGTGGCAGGAACAGGCCGGGTCGGGCTGGCGACGCGCACCGTAGACTTGGTGCGGGTGGCAGGAACAGGCCGGGCTGGGCTGGCGACACACACCGTAGGTTTAGTGCGTGGAGCAGGAACAGGCCGGGCTGGGCTGGCGACGCACACCGTAGGTTTAGTGCGTGGAGCAGGAACAGGCCGGGCTGGGCTGGCGACGCACACCGTAGGTCTGGTACGTGGAGCAGGAACAGGCCGGACAGGGCTGTCGACGCACACCGTAGGCTTTGTGCGTGGCGCAGGAACAGGCCGGGCTGGGCTGGCGACGCACACCGTGGACTTGGTGCGTGGAGTAGGAACAGGCCGGTCCATACTGGGAACACACACCACTGGCCTCAACCGGGGATCAGGAACGGGCCGGACCGGACTGGTAACACACCTCAGTCTCTCACGCCGTGCCTCCACTACTTCCCTCCCTCTACTCGCCAATGGCTCCCGTAATCCGGTAGCCTTCTCTCCACGTCTCCCTGTGGCAGCCTCCTGCTGCCCAGCCGCCCAAGCCATGTGCCCCCCCCCAAAAAACTTTTTGGGGTTGCCTCTCGTCCTTCCGACGATGGCCCTGCTGACGCCGTTGCTCCTCTCTCGCCAGGGCCTTGATCCTCCCCCAAGGTCCCTTGCCCCCGAGCATGTCCTCCCAGGACCACGATTTGCCCACCTGGGCCATCGCCAGCCTCTCGATCTCCTTACCCGGCGCTTCCTCCCATGTCCAGTCTCCTTGCTCCTGGACACGCTGCTTGGTCCTTTTTTGGTGGGTTTTTCTGTCACGGCCGTCTACGGAAGGAGTGGACCAAAGCGCAGCGGTTGTAGCGAACATGACTTTATTAAAGTTAAAGTGCACGAACGAGAAAACAATAAACAATGACGGATAGTGAAGTCCTCAGTACACAGACTGAAACATGGAACAAAAACCCACAACCCTAAGGTGAACACTGACAGTTTAAATATGGCTCCCAATCAGAGATAACGAGCCGACAGCTGACACTCGTTACCTCCGATTGGGAGTCACATGACGAGACAAGACACTACAACCAAAACCAAACACAACCAAATGAACACACCCTATACCCAACACAACCAAATGAATACACCCTGGCTCAAACTACACAGTCCCGGAGCCAGAGCGTGACAGTGGTGTGGTGGTGTGAAGATGGGTTGTGGTAACTCAGACAGTCACAGAAAGAAAGACAAGATAAGTCATAGATGTGGCAATCACTGCTATAAATACTATTGTGACAGTACAGAGTACATTTCATGTATTACATCATCAAACATAGTATAATAGAAAATATTATTAGTGTTATCAATGTGGATGAACTAATAGTTACAGAGATGCTTTAAGTGATCAGTGAGTAGAGCGGAAGAGGAATAGTGTTAGAAGGAGAAAAAAGGCCTTGTTTTTGTGGTTAAAAGGGCTATCTACGTGGGCTGGTGGATTGAATATGTCCCTGAGCGCGGGGCTGGGGTGTTAAGGCTCTAGCCTGCAGCAAGGGAAGCTGTGCGAGCGTGACTGATCTATTGAGAGGAGCATCAGTAAGAATGCACCCATGGCTCCAATCAATACTGTCTCATTTGTTTGTGTGCGTGCGAGTGTAAAATTGAGTGCTCTCTCTCTTTCAAGGTGTGTGAGTTAGGACCCTGGGTTTAGGGAGGGATGGCTGGGGCTGAGAGCAGAGCAGTGGAGGGTGGAATGGAGAGATGGTGGGCATGTGGATCCCAGGGGGATGCAGGGTGAGTCCCTGTGGAACTATCTCATCCAATCATCCAATGATTGCAGCCACACCCTCCACACCTGTCAAGAAAGGCAGTGGGACCATGGTTGTTTATAATGGGCCCTCTTGCTGCAGCATACTGTAGATGGGATACACTAAGTCCTCAAGCTGTGTCTCAAAATCCAACTGGACTGTGTTATTGCCTGTTTTGACGTCATCTGTTTGTTATAATTTCACAACATTTTTATTGACTCAATCAATCAACCAAATGTATTTATAAAGCCCTTTTTACATCAGCAGTTGTCACAAAGGGCCCCATTTCGACCCGAGTTAAGCGGGCCTAAATGGAACATCATTCCCTTTTTATGCACTTCTCTCTATACGTATTCTGACCTTGAACTTAAGCATGAGAATAGCGTGCTGTTCACCTGCTATTCGTTTTGGGTGGAGATTGAATAAATGAAGGTGTTGCGGAGGTGTTTCTACAGATACGCCGTATTCTGACCTTGACTTAATTCCCTAATAATTCCACCACCTTTATGTGCGGGGAAACCATGAATAAGGTCTAGCGAACCTACCGGTTCCAAGTGGAAAAAGCTTCTACAGATTTTTTTCTGATAAAAAGAACACCACTCTCCATGCACTGTAATTTACAACTTGATAAGAGCTATTGATAAGAGCTAGGTAAATGAGAAATCCGTTTGGATAAGGGAATTGTAAATATGAATGACACTTGTTTTAGATCTATTTTACCTTACAATCGCTGGAGACAAATTTGAAACCAGTCATATGGCAGCAAACTGAAGCATATCAACATATCAACTTTCCCACAGTAAAGTTTATGAAATGCTGTGCCATTATGCAGAATTTAAATTGTACAGCCTTTGAATTTGCAGGGATGGGCACTCTCGAATGTCTTAATTAAAGACTACCCCTACTTTCTCTGTGTCCTATTTCTATCATGTTAAATATTAGCCACTATCAGTATCGACCGTCAGTAGGCCTAATAACCACATATATTCAACTGCCAATTTACTGTTAGTTCCCTTCAGTTGGTATAGCCTACATTATCATTCTATTTAATTACACTGTTTCATTTACCTTCATTTGCTTCCTCTGTAAACGCCATCACGGTCATGTGGCTGTTGCTGAGGATCATTAGTAACAGTTAAATCGTTATGGAGCGGAGCGCAGACCAAGCCATAACAGTTTGAAGCTGACGCATGGCGCAATACTTGGCTGTGTCATCACACTGTTCCATGGTTAGTGCAGGCAATAGACGAGGGTATAGCCTACTATTGTACACTATTCTCCCTATTATAATTATATGTACACTAATCTTCCAACATTACCATGGGTTAAAGAACTGAATGTGGCAATTTTCAAACCACCGTTTTCTTTTTATGATTCATAAATACTTTCCTAACCCTAAGTAATCTACAAGATCAGAGTATTTTTACGTCTACCAATTGGTGCTGAAACGGAGCTGAATATGCATATATTTAGATGGCATTCATTCATTGATCCCTAATTTTTTGAACCTGTGCTCTCGATATATTCTATTGAGTCTGTCAACAAAATACACCGTATTTAAAGGGATGGCTTAAGATAAATGTACTGAAAACCTTATTGAATGAAGAAAATATGTTGGCCAGCAAGTGGGAGGGTTTTTAGCTGTTGAATTACATTTATTCAGAGCGAGCAAGGGAACCACGCATGCAAAGTCCATTACGCATCTTCATAAAGTAAGTCTGAGTACCAACAACTGAGAAGTTTAGTAATTTCCTAAGTCTGAATCAGGCCCAAAGTGCTTTTACAGAAACCCATCCTAAAGAGCAAGCAAAACAGATGTAGAAGCATAGTGGCTAGGAAAAACTGCCTAGAAGGACAGGAACCTAGGAAGAAACTTAGAGAAGACAGAGAGAGAGAGAGAGAGAGAGAGAGAGAGAGAGAGAGAGAGAGAGAGAGAGAGAGAGAGAGAGAGAGAGAGAGAGAGAGAGAGAGAGAGAGAGAGAGAGAGAGAGAGAGAAGAGAGAGAGAGAGAGAGAGAGAGAGAGAGAGAAAGAGGGAGGGAGAGAGGGAGAGGGGGAGAGAGGGTTGAAACAGCAGGTCCGGGACAAGGTAGCACGTCCAGTGAACATGACTGGGTTCCATAGCCGCAGGCAGAACAGCAGCACGGCCAAGTGGACTGAAGACGGGGAAAGCCAGGAGTCGTCAGGCCAGGTAGTCCTGAGGCATGGTCCTAGGGCTCAGGTCCTCCAGGAGAGAGGGGGGGGAGAGAGAGAGAGAGAGAGAGATGAGAGAGAGAGAGAGAGAGAGAGAGAGGATAATTAGAGGGAGCATACCTAAGATCACACAGGACACCAGATAAGACAGGAGAATTACACCAGATAGGACAGACTGACCCTAGCCCCCCGGCACATAGACTATTGCAACATATATACTGGAGACTGAGACAGGGGGGTCGGGGGACACTGTGGCCTCGTCCAAAGTTACCCACAGACAGGGCCAACCAGGCAGGATATAACCCCACCCACTTTGCCAAAGCACAGACCCCACACCACTAGAGGGATATCAACAGACCACCAACTTACTATCCTGAGACAAGGCTGAGTATAACCCACAAAGATCTCCCCCACCGCACAAGCCCGAGGTGACGCAAAACCGGACAGGAAGATCACGTCAGTGACTCAAACCACTCAAGTCGACTATAGTGAAAAAATCCTGGCACGACATGATGCACCCCTCTTAGGGATGGCATGGGAGAGCCTGAGCAAGCCAGTGACTAAGCCCGCGTAATAGTGTTACGTCCCCTGTAGCTCAGTTGGTATAGCATGGCACTTGCAACGCCAGGGTTGTGGGTTCGTTTCCCACGGGGGGCCAGTATGAGAATGTATGCACTCACTAACTGTAAGTCGCTCTGGATAAGAGCGTCTGCTAAATGACTAAAATGTAAAAATGTAAATGGTTAGAGGCAGAGAATCCCAATGGAGAGAGGGGAGCTGGCCAGGCAGAAACAGCAAGGGTGATTCGTCACTCCAGTGTCTTGTCATTCACCTTCGCACCCCTAGGCCAGACTATGCTCAATCATAGGCCCTACTGAAGAGATTAGTCTTTAGTAAAGACTGAGTCTGCGTCTCTCACATGGATCGGCAGACTATTCCATAATCATTTAGCTCTATAGGAGAAGTCCCAGCCTCCAGCTGTTTGCTTGGAAATTCTAGGAACAATAAGGAGTCCTGCGTCTTGTGACTGTAGCATACGTGTAGGTATGTACGGCAGCACCAAATCAGAGTGATAGGTAGGAGCAAGTCCATGTAATGCTTTGTAGGTTAGCAGTAAAACCTTTGAATCAGCCCTTGCCTTAACAGGAAGCCAGAGGCTAGCACTGGAGTAATATGATAACTAAAATTCTAGCAGCCGCATTTAGCACTAGCTGATGTTTATTTTGTACCTTATCCGAGTAGCCGGAGAGTAGAGCATTGCAGTAGTCTAATCTTAAAGTGACAAAAGCATGGATTAGCTTTTCTGCATCATTTTTGGACAATAAATGTCTGATTTTTACAATGTTACGAAGATGGAAAAAAGCTGCTCTTGAAATATTTTTGATATGTTCGGCAAAAGAGAGATCAGGGTCCAGAGTAACGCTGAGGTCCTTCACAGTTTTTTTAGACGACTGTACAAACGTCTCGCTGCTAACAACTCTTTATCCTTGTGCATATTCCCTGTGTGTGTGTGTGTGTGTGTGTGTGCGTGCGTGCGTGCGTGTGTGTGTGCGTGTGTGCGTGTGTATGTGTGTATGTGGGTGGCAGGGTGCTCCTGGCTGCTCCCGTTGGTCACGGTTGACACGTGGTCAAGCTTTAATCCCACTCAGGGCGTGAGGGGAACCATAACCGCACCGCATGACCAAGTGCCTCCACCCATGACACAGTGATGGATGGGCTAGCCTGGCCTCCTTAACCATTCAGCTCAGCATCCTCAACCTCTCCAGGCCACTCTTACCATTAACTGTGATTAGCACAAACACATTACTGTCACTTTAACTGCACTGGGGAACAAAGTCCTGTTTGAATTAGCCTAGTATGCTTTGAATTAGCCTACTATGCTTTGAATTAGCCTAGTACGCTAGTATGTTTTGTCTCATTTTGTCATTTCTTGTGCCCACAGACTTTGCTCACATAAAGTAGGCAAATGTCGGGCTTTTGAAAATACATAGTTTTTGCCCATGGCCCAATTTTGAGTGAGGCTCATGTTAGTCTAGATAAATTCACCAGCTCAAACTGGGTAATTTATTTTAAAATAAATACATGCAGTCAGCAAAATGTAGCAGTAACGGTTTCTTAAAAAACATAAATGAAATTATAAATGAAACATTTTGGCCTTCCAAGCTTAACTTAATAACACAGTATGATTAGCAATAAACAACTAAAATGTGTTAAGCGACCTAGACTACACATACACTACTGTTCAAAAGTTTGGGGTCACTTAGAAATGTCCTTGTTTTCCATGAAAACATACATGAAATGAGTTTGAATAGGAAATATAGCAAAATGCATAGGAAATGTAGTCATTGACAAGGTTAGAAATAATGATTTTTAATAGAAATAATAATTGTGTCCTTCTAACATTGCTTTCGTCAAAGAATCCTCCTTTGCAGCAATTACAGCCTTGCAGACCTTTGGCATTCTAGTTGTCAATTTGTTGAGGTAATCTGAAGAGATTTCACCCCATGCTTCCTGAAGCACCTCCCACAAGTTGGATTGTCTTGATGGGCACTTCTTCTTACGTACCATACGGTCAAGCTGCTCCCACAACAGCTCAATAGGGTTGAGATCCGGTGACTGTGCTGGCCACTCCATTATAGACAGAATACCAGCTGACTGCTTCTTCCCTAAATAGTTATTGCATAGTTTGGAGCTGTGCTTTGGGTCATTGTCCTGTTGTAGGAGGAAATTGGCTCCAATCAAGCACCGTCCACAGGGTATGGCATGGCGTTGCAAAATGGAGTGATAGCCTTCCTTCTTCAAGATCCCTTTTACCTGTACAAATCTCCCACTTTACCACCACCAAAGCACCCCCAGACCATCACATTGCCTCAACCATGCTTGACAGATGGCATCAAGCACTCCTCCAGCATCTTTTCATTTGGTGTGCGTCTCACAAATGTTCTTCTTTGTGATCCGAACACCTCAAACTTCGAATCGTCTGTCCACAACACTTTTTTCCAATCTTCCTCTGTCCAGTGTCTGTGTTATTTTGCATTTACATTTTAGTCATTTAGCAGACTCTCTTATCCAGAGCGACTTACAGTTAGTGAGTGCATACATTATTTTAATTTTTCATACTGGCCCCCCGTGGGAAACGAACCCACAACCCTGGCGTTGCAAACGCCATGCTCTACCAACTGAGCTACATCCCTGCCGGCCATTCCCTCCCCTACCCTGGACGACGCTGGGCCAATTGTGAGCCGCCCCATGGGTCTCCCGGTCGCGGCCGGCTACGACAGAGCCTGGATTCGAACCAGGATCTCTAGTGGCACAGCTAGCACTGCGATGCAGTGCCTTAGACCACTGCTCCACTCTGGAGTGGTGCCTAGGAAGCCACCACTCCTTCTCTAGTATTGCCACAGCATTTCCACCATTTTGCCCATCTTAATCTTTTATTTTTATTGGCCAGTCTGACATATGGCTTTTTCTTTGCAACTCTGCCTAGAAGGTCAGCATCCCGGAGTCGCCTCTTCACTGTTGACGTTGAGACTGATGTTTTGCGGGTACTATTCAGTGAAGCTGCCAGTTGAGGACCTGTGAGGCGTCTGTTTCTCAAACTAGACACTAATGTATTTGTCCTCTTGCTCAGTTGTGCACTGGGGCCTCCCACTCCTCTTTCTATTCTGGTTAGAGCCAGTTTGCTCTGTTCTGTGAAGGGAGTAGTACACAGCGTTGTACGAGATCTTCAGATTCTTCGCAATTTCTCGTATGGAATAGCCTTCATTTCTCAGAACAAGAATAGACTGACGAGTTTCAGAAGAAAGTTATTTGTTTCTGGCCATTCTGAGCCTGTAATCGAACCCACAATTGCTGATGCTCCAGATACTCAACTAGTCTCAAGAAGGCCAGTTTTATTGCTTCTTTAAATCAGCACAACCGTTTTCAGCTAACATAATTGCAAAAGGGTTTTCTAATGATCAATTAGCCTTTTAAAATGATACACTTGGATTAGCAAACACAACGTGCCATTGGAACACAGGACTGACGGTTGCTGATAATGGGCCTCTGTACGCCTATGTAGATATTCCATAAAAAATCTGCCGTTTCCAGCTACAATAGCCATTTACAACATTAACAATGTCTACACTGTATTTCTGATCAATTTGATGTTATTTTAATGGACAAAATATTTTCTTTTCTTTCGAAAACAAGGACATTTCTAAGTGACCCCAAACTTTTGCATGCTAGTGTATGTGAAATTCAAACAAATACTGAACACACCCTTACACGGGCAGACATACAGACTCATATTCCACTAAAGGTGCCACGCCGATGACAACCCCATGATGAGAGGGGCTCAGAGCTGTGAGGCACATGACAGTCAAAGCCTCTGTCACAACACTCAGTCACTGGCTGGATATATGCCTGGGCTCTGGGCTCTGGGCTGGGACATGGCAGTTGGCAAGCTCATAGCTCAGGGACAAATAGACATGCTGAAACCTGAAGCTGCCCCCCAGGGAAGCGGCTCACTGGGGGGAACAGGTGCCCCGCATCAGGCGCAACAGACCAGCGGACACGGGGGATGACGGAGACCCAGCCCCCCTAGCTGTGCTATGCCACCCTGCTTATGAGCCAACCTACCGCCTCTCAGGGATAGCCAAGAGTGGCCAGGACAGTATGTTCTGATAAAATGACCCTTCACATCTTATCAGCTGTGAACTCTATGAACCCCGCCCCCATACTTCCCAAAGGAAGCCACCACTCCTTCTCTAGTCTTGCCCAATCCAAGGAACAGTTAGCCTCATGGGCCGACAGTATTGCCACAGTATTTCCACCATTTTGAGAAAATCATTAAAGAAAATATTTCTGACATAGATATCCTGATAATAAATAACAATAACAGGTATCCTGATGATATCCTGATAACCGTTGTTGAAGGATTTTTGAGTAGCCTAATAGAATATGGCTGTATTGAATCTGGAATCACACATGGACAAAACACTCCACACCAAACATAACATACTGTAAGCACAGCAGGTTGCTAAAGGAGCAGAGAGGTGAAAGGTAATGGCTGGGTACACACACACACACACAGGGGATCTCTCTGACCTGTGCGCACATGCTCACTAACTCCAACCACGTCAGAGTAATCCAAACAGCACACAATCTTACTTAAACATTAAGTGACTATGAGATAACTATTTCAGAGAATGATGAGACTTGTCTATTATTGGCATAGTGGCTTGACCTTGCACCTGTTCTGTGTTGTGCAAATGGAAGATGGCTGTATGTGTGTGTAACTGACTACTTCTTTGTGTACTTGTGCATGCCTGTTTACCTTTACATCAGAGTATGGTATGCATGTGTATGTGGGTGTACTGTAGTATTGCATGTGTATGTTTGTGTATTTACATTTTGTATATCTAATGTCTAATTTGTCTGCTGTGTGTGTGTGTGTGTGTGTGTGTGTGGTGGTCCCCCATTGCTAAATTTCCAGCCACACACAGGGACAATGCAATCAGACGTCACCATGGGAGCCTGATATAATGATGGCTGTGGAGTGTGCTAATTAACACTGAATAGAGCTCATAAGCACAGTCCCACAGCCAACAAATCAACACACTGCATACAGACATCTATCTGTCAATGAACTGAGTAAAGACAACCAATGGAAGAGGTACACTGAGTGGACAAAACATGCTCTTTCCATGACATAGACTGACCAGGTGAATCCAGATGAAAGCTATGATCCCTTATTGATGTCACTTGTTAAATCCACTTCAAATCAGTGTAGATGAAGGGCAGGAGACAGGTTAAAGAAGGATTTTTAAACCATGAGACAATTGAGAAATTGATTGTTTGTGTGTGTGCCATTTAGAGGGTGAATGGGCAAGACAAAATATTTAAGATTGAATGGTGCATGGTAGTAGGTACCAGGCGCACCGGTTTGAGTGAGTCAAGAACAGTAACGCTGCTGGATGCTCAACAGTTTCCCGTGTGTATCAAGAATGGTCCACCACCCAAAGGACATCCAGCGAACTTTACACAACTCTGGGAAGCATTGGAGTCAACATGGCCCAGCATCCCTGTGGAACGCTTTCGACACCTTGTAGAGTCCATGCCCCGATGAATTGAGGCTGTTCTGAGGGCAAAAGTGGGTGCAACTCAATATTAGGAAGGTGTCCATAATATTTTGTACACTCAATGTATATATTTACAAATGCACACTTTCACATTATGGGTGTAAACAGCATGACAAGGCATCAGACTTTGAAGGAATCGTGTCCTTATTCAAATGCCCTCGGGCTGTTTTCTCTGGCTGCTGCAGAAAACAATATAATTATTTATATCAGCATTGGCTATGAGATTGTATCCACTGGAAGTGCACTACGTTAGCTGTTAGCAGCTACGTGCACACACACACACACACACACACACACACACACACGCCGCTCTCCTTTGAGATGTCAGCGATCTGCTCACGGTTTGGTGGAGCCATTGTTCAGAAGGGCTCATATTCTTTAACGGGGGGCCTTTTGTTGTTGTAAACAGCCTGCATTTTTAATCCAGCACAAGATTCTGGGCTAGTAATGAATGTGTCTAGGCAGCCAGGCTCTCTGGGGAGGGAGACCCCTGGCTCCTGTTGCTAAGTTTCAGCAAAGCCGGAGTTCTGGAGGAATCAGACTGTTCCGCCCCACCAATCTGCCACACACGCACGCACGCACACCCACACACACACACCACAGAACCCCTCACACTATCAATAGAGAGATACATTACACTCACAAACACACATAGAAGCATACTCAAAAAACACCAAAGAGCCCCTAGAACAGCAAATACAAAGCTGGTACACAGAAGGGTGAACTGATACTGTACGCACACAAACCCACACTCTACAGAGACTGTTGCATTACAAATACATACACAGAAATACACTCTCTCTTTATCTCTCTTTCTCGCTGAAGAATTAACAAAAGACTTGCATTTTTCAATTAACTGCCTCCATTTCTATGAACTATCTTCCTCTTGCAGAGCTGATGTGAAAACCAGCACTATGTTTTCCTTTCTTTGGCCTGCTCTTTTTTTCCTCCCAGGATCCATATCCTCGATTCTGCGGCCAGACACTGTCAGTCATTTTATTGGCGGAAGGCTTGCTGGTTCAATAGTGCCTAAATGAGCTCCTCCTCAACGCCTAACCCCAAGTCAACCATTTCCTCAACAACCATTATTTTCCTCCATTGAGCGTTGTGGCCGTCAGGAGCTTCCTGCCTCTTGCCTGACGACTCAAACTGAATTTGTCCGCTGCTCTATCGTTGACGTCAAAATGAAGGATGTTGTACAAAAGAAAGTCATCAGTGATTGGATCATCTCTAACCAATCAGAGTATCAAAGCCAATGACACATTTTCAAAACGCCACTTTACCCATGTGTGTTCTGGCTCTGGCCCAACCCATCGGTTTCTGGGACCAATCAGACGGTCTAGAATGGATTTCCATTCTAGAAATCGTTGGGGAGGTAGTTAGATCCAGACTCATTGCGGAGAAGAAAGCGTTTGGCGGGAGCAAGGAATTTGGGTAGCCAGACAATCCTGCCTCAGCCTCCCTCCCAAACAGCCCACCCCTGACCTTCCTACTCTAGCCGGACCACTCACACATACAGAGGAGGGGGACTCTAGAGACTAACAGATCACACACTGTATAGCGTCACACCTATAGTAAAAATTACAACACACACACATACTGTACATACACAGTACATGCAATAGCACATACAATCACACACATTTAAACGGTGTGTTCAAATTAACTGGAACTGGAATAAAATCAAATACATTCTTTCTTTCACAGCACTGGATAAAGCTAGGTGATAATGGCTGTGTTTTTGTACAGCACCTGCACTGTTTCTATTGCTCCTCCTTTATGTCTTTCTTCTTTGACTGTTCTCTGCATTTTGGTACAGTTACTTTAAATGAGCGATAACCTTTTCTGATAATAGATCTAGTCTCATAGGAGCCTCAACTGTCATATAGAAATGCTTCAATAAAAATGAGAGATGTATAATAATAATAATAATATACTACAGTGAGGGAAAAAAGTATTTGATCCCCTGCTGATTTTGTACGTTTGCCCACTGACAAAGAAATGATCAGTCTATCATTTTAATGGTAGGTTTATTTGAACAGTGAGAGACAGAATAACAACAAAAAAATCCAGAAAAACGCATGTAAAAAATGTTATAAATTGATTTGCATTTTAATGAGGGAAATAAGTATTTGACCCCCTCTCAATCAGAAAGATTTCTGGCTCCCAGGTGTCTTTTATACAGGTAACGAGCTGAGATTAGGAGCACACTCTTAAAGGGAGTGCTCCTAATCTCAGTTTGTTACCTGTATAAAAGACACCTCTCCACAGAAGCAATCAATCAATCAGATTCCAAACTCTCCACCATGGCCAACACCAAAGAGCTCTCCAAGGATGTCAGGAACAAGATTGTAGACCTACACAAGGCTGGAATGGGCTACAAGACCATCGCCAAGCAGCTTGGTGAGAAGGTGACAACAGATGGTGCGATTATTCGCAAATGGAAAAAACACAAAATAACTGTCAATCTCCCTCGGCCTGGGGCTCCATGCAAGATCTCACCTCGTGGAGTTGCAATGATCATGAGAACGGTGAGGAATCAGCCCAGAACTACACGGGAGGATCTTGTCAATGATCCCAAGGCAGCTGGGACCATAGTCACCAAGGAAACAATTGGTAACACATTACGCCGTGATGGACTGAAATCCTGCAGCACCCGCAAGGTCCCCCTGCTCAAGAAAGCACATATACAGGGCCGTCTGAAGTTTGCCAATGAACATCTGAATGATTCAGAGGAGAACTGGGTGAAAGTGTTGTGGTCAGATGAGACCAAAATCGAGCTCTTTGCCATCAACTCAACTCGCCATGTTTGGAGGAGGAGGAATGCTGCCTATGACCCCAAGAACACCACCCCCACCGTCAAACATGGAGGTGGAAACATTATGCTTTGGGGGTGTTTTTCTGCTAAGGGGACAGGACAACTTCACCGCATCAAAGGGATGATGGACGGGGCCATGTACGTCAAATCTTGGGTGAGAACCTCCTTCCCTCAGCCAGGGCATTGAAAATGGGTCGTGGATGGGTATTCCAGCATGACAATGACCTAAAACACACGGCCAAGGCAACAAAGGAGTCGCTCAAGAAAAAGCACATTAAGGTCCTGGAGTGGCCTAGCCAGTCTCCAGACCTTAATCCCATAGAAAATCTGTGGAGGGAGCTGAAGTTTCGAGTTGCCAAACGTCAGCCTCGAAACCTTAATGACTTGGAGAAGATCTGCAAAGAAGAGTGGGACAAAATCCCTCCAGAGATGTGTGCAAACCTGGTGGCCAACTACAAGAAACGTCTGACCTCTGTGATTGCCAACAAGTGTTTTGCCACCAAGTACTAAGTCATGTTTTGCAGAGGGGTCAAATACTTATTTCCCTCATTAAAATGCAAATCAATTTATAACATTTTTGACATTCATTTTTCTGGATTTTTTTGTTGTTATTCTGTCTCTCACTGTTCAAATAAGCCTACCATTAAAATTCTAGACTGATCATGTCTTTGTCAGTGGGCAAACGTACAAAATCAGCTGGGGATCAAATACTTTTTTCCCTCACTGTATATGTCAAAGGGTTAAATCAAAGTGGTGTTTTTATAAGTAAAAATGCACTGGAATTCTCCTGTCCTACCCTTTGCTCTCTCCCCCTCCCTGACTGAAGCCATTCAATTGCTGATTGATTTTTGTATCTTCGCTCAATTCCCTGCCCCTCGCTCTCAGTCTCCTGCCATTGATCCTCACAAGGCTGCTGACTCCAAAGTCAGAGGACCCATCCTCTCCGGCCTCCGGAAATGAACTTGTTAGATGGGCTCTGCAATTTATTGCTCATGAGGCCTGAGTGTCTCTGTGTGAACATGTGTGTGTGTATGTGAGTGTGTGTGTGTGTGTGTGTGTGTGTGTGTGTGTGTGTGTGTGTGTGTGTGTGTGTGTGTGTGTGTGTGTGTGTGTGTGTGTGTGTGTGTGTGTGTGTGTGTGTGTGTGTGTGTGTGTGGGTGTGGGTGTGTGTGTGGGTGGGTGTGCGTGTGTGCGAATGCTGCTTAGACAGGGTTTGAAATTTATTGCATGTTGGAATTTCTGTGTTGAGGAGTCTGCCTGTGCTTGTGCTTGTCTGCTGGTGAGCTGCAGTGTGCAATTTATTGCTGTCTGTGTGTGCTTGGGTGCATTTTTGTGTGTGTCTGTGTGTATGTACCATTGCAAGCCTGTATTCTTAAACCTTATACCTCCAATAGGAACAGAGTGGGATACGTGTGACTAACTAAGGCTCGCAGGGGTAGTTGTTAATATTGTCTCCAATAGTCAAACAAGATTAGGACCCAAACAGTAATGCATCAGAGTGTCTGTGTCGTTTCAAGTGACACTATATAATAACTGGCAGCCAATGAAAAACAACTGCCCATTCTTACCAACCACCTTAACATCTAGCTCACGACTTTCTCCCATTTGATTGTCTTGGTTTTTCCTTTAAGTATTAGAACAAGGACCATCAGCACCAATTATATTATGAGGGAGTTGGTTAGGGACAAGGGTAAAACACACACACACACACACACACACACACACACACTCCCTGTATTACCCCTAGTGCTTGGTCCACCTGTGAGGGGCGTCAGACACTTCCTGTTCCCCAGCGCAGCCTTCTCTGAGATATTGATTGGGCTCGTTTTTAAAAGCCCTGTTCTCCCACCATTATTGACTCCAATAGTAAATCTTTACAATGCCGTAAAATAGTGTTTTACACACGGGGGTTATAAACTCTCCCTGCTGCAGCGGCTAGACCAGGCAAGGCAGGACAAGGCTACCAAAGGGCAAAGTGAGGCTATTAGAGAGCACCTCCTCTCTCCCTGGATGCAAAGCCAGTGCAATAGTACTAGAAAAGGCCTTGGCACAACTTTAAAGTGTATTTGAGAGACTGATCTGGCCACTACATCCCCTCACTTCACTGCTCTTTGGAAGAGCTTCTCTCTTTTTGGAGTTGTCTTTTCTTGGCTCAGTTCAGGTGGATGCTATGTGATTTGATGGACCAGTTACTGAGTTTACTTTATACTGATGCAGAAACCTATTTTTTTTTCAGAACCTAACCTGATTGCCACTAAGCGTCATCTTAGATGGATCACTTAATTTATGAATACTTAATTAGTATCCACAATGACATTTAATAACTCAAATATTTTAGAGGTCACACAAATCCTTTCACTTGGCAGTCGTAATATGTTATTGCTACAACGTACATAATTCTACTTGGACATAGCAGAGGTCTTTACTTCATCCGTGACAGTGGACATATGTTCAGCTTGTTGTCAGTATTTCTCTCCACACGGCAGGCAGGGACCCCAGGCTCCAGTCTCCTCCCTACCCAAGCAGGCCTGCTGTAGTAATGTCCCACGGCCAAATCACGCCAGGGGTAATAATTACTTAATTTAGGACCAGGGAGGCAGGCCATGGCTAGCATTTATTGGTGTTGATGCCGAGCAGACTTCAAAAAGCCACTAGGCCCCTAATTTATCTCTCTCACTGGACCCTGTGTGTCTAAGCAAGAGAGACAGCAGGAGAGATGGAGAGAGTGTGAGTGGGTGTTTAGTGCTGCTTGGCCATTGACTCTGATGCACTCATTCTTTGATATCAGTAACAAGATCATCAAGGCCCTGGGCCCACACCTTCATTTTTACACATCCCTCCTTGTATCCCTGGCCTCCTGAACTCATAACCAAGCTGCATTTGGTAATCTGCTGCATCTAATACTCTTTTCACTTACATGGGTTACCCTATCTGAAAGTGTAGACCAAAAAAGAAAAAGAAGATCATTTGGAATAAACAATAAATATTTCAGCTGAGTGGTTAAATAAGTAATAGTGTGATATCTATTTCTTTGGTGGCGCTATTGCCTTGCTTTACTTATTAATGGGTTTAATAGACACCCTGTCTTGCCATAGAGTTCAGAGTCGACAGTCTAGCGAGAGCCTCTTGAACTGTGCAGTTTACTGTACAGGAGCTCAGAGAAATTTCCGGCTCTTTTACCCACTTTGTCCATCTGCCTTTTCTGTCTGATTCTGTGAAGCTGGAAAGACAGAGAGAGTCTAGACTTTTTATTTTGTGGGGGGATAGTTGGGGGATAGGGTCAAGGAGTGACATGAGCCAGCTGTGGAATCCCCGCCAAAGCCCCCCTTCCCTTCCCTACACATCCCCTCCCCAGCTCTCTTGTGACAGCCACAAGATGCTCCAAAAATACCCACCCACCCCCCCTCCAAAAAAAAACATCCACCCGTCTAGAGGGATAGAATGTCTCTCTCCATATCTAGCAACCATGACTACAAATTAAGCGAGGGATTGAGTGAAATATTCCCTTGATGTGGCCCAGGGTTTTAAAGGCCCTGAGAGGGATCGAGAAAATCCTGGGACTAGACAAGAACATCCCTCTAAGATTTACCGAGGGCCTTTTGGACATCTTTTTTTGGTCCTGTTGTTTTTTGGTTGTTTTTTGGTGCAGCCCGGACCAGAGGTCTGTGAACGTTGAAATCAAGGCCGGTCTGGACAGGCCTATATTTGGCCCAAACATAGACGTCTATAATTGGTTCAGATTTTGTCCGGTCTGGACCGCCCTTGATTTCAACGTCCACAGACGTCCGGTCCGGACCGGCCTATATTTGGCCCAATCATAGACATCTATGTTTCACAAGTTTGGACAGCACAGTACAGCACAATTCACTACAGTAGAGCACAGCAGAATACAATAAAGAAATTATAAAGTATAGTGTACTGTATTGTACCCTACTTTACTCTAATGTACTCTACTCTACTGAATTGTACAGTACTGTACTGAATTAAACTCTACTGTACTGAACTCCACTGAATTAAACTATATTGTACTCTACTGTAGTCTACTCTACTGAATAAAACTCTACTGTACTCTACTGTAGTCTACTCTTCTGAATAAAACTCTACTGTCCTGTACCGTATTGTGCGGTACTGTACTCTACTGTGGTCTACTGTACTGAACTGTGCCGTACTGTACTATGATCTTCAAACTTGTGAAACGTAGCCTAGACCTCTATGATTCGTTCAGATTTAGATCTGGTCCGCACCGACCAAACGTGTACTTGTTTGGGGGTGGGGCTCATCAGAATAATACCTAGAATGCTTTGCAATTGTTTGTTTTTACATTTACAGTTTGGTCATTCAGCAGACGCTCTTATCCAGAGTGACTTACAGTCAGTGCATTCAACTAAGGTAGATAAAAAACAACATGTCACAGTCATAGCAAGAAGAAAAACTATTCTGTAACCGTTACTGAGAATGTTATTGTAGTTGAAGTGGTCTGTTGGTTTATTCTGTAGGTTGGACTACTTTCAACATCATCGCTGCCAGTTTTAAAGCTTTTGAAAAAGCTGACACCTCTTTCTTATATTAAAAGGCTTGAATAATTATTATTGTGATATAATGCTTACTTCATTGACAATATATGTGCAGTTGAAATTTGGCCATAGAGTCAGTGATTGAAAAATGTCAACGTCTTTTCAACGTCTGGAAAACATATATGACCTTTCATTCAGCACCTAAAATGCACCTGATTTCAATGTCCGGAAAATCTGTGTTTTACAGTCCGGAAAATACGTATTTTCACCTTTCATTCAGAACCTAACATGAACCTGACGTCAACGTCTGGAAAATATATATAAAATACATATTTTCAACTTAATTTTGCTTACTGGGATCTGTGTTTATGCAGTAACATCAATACACAGCGGAATGAGAGCTTAGCAGATTCTGAGCCATCCAGCTTTGGCTTTCAATTGTAGGATCAGAATGCTAGGTGAGTCCCAGCTCCCCATTTAATACACCTAAGGGATCTAAGTGATTTAATATGATGTCAGTTCATCCCTACAACCCACTAAAATTACCAATGAATGGTTACAATTATCCTCAAAGGAACTGACCAGTAGAACACAAAGAGGGTGGGGTCTTCAGTATATGTTGTACTTTCACCTTTGAGTTGAAATCTAAAACAGTGGATAAGAGGTTCTGCTGATCCTCTCTGGCCCATAGTCTCTAACACAGTACATCAGCAACGGGGGCTCTGTTTCAGAAACCTAGTACACTGCCTAACCAGACACCCAGGCATATGCCATCTAAAGCTTACAGGGATTTAATAGTGAAGATGATGACATTGGTGGTTACTGGTCCCATCATACTGTCTATTGGCGATACCATTGAAAACTTCAGAGACATGCTTAGAAGTGTCAAGTCATGTCACACTGCCTACTAAACCCTACAGAGGTCAACCAACCACCTCATCACAAACACACACACACACAGACTCAGACAGACACACACACACAGACAGAAATTACCACCACCCCATACTGTATATTTGTCCCTTTACTGTCTTTCTTGGGTGCATAACGGGATGGGGAGCAGTGGCTATGGATTGGGTGGGTGGGCTGAGGGGCTGTTGTTCAAGTGTTGACACACTCTAATATGTTGACAAATGTGTGCTTCAACAGCCAGTCAACAACTCACTAATATATGGCAGCAACCAGTCCGGTTTGCGGGGAGGCGGAGGGGAGGCAGAGGGGAGGCAGATGCAGCCGTGTGGAGCGCGGCGGAGGGGTGTAAGCGCTTTAGCAGACAGGTAGACGAGAACACGCCGTCATTCTGAAACATGGCCGGCTGCAGCCAGAGGCAGTAAATTTATCAGCGCCAGCATTTCAGCACCGGCTACAGTATGAGCAGACACCTGCAGGCAGCCTGACTGCAATATACTGCAGCACTGCAGGGTGGGGTGTGGATACTAGATACACTTTGCACACACACAAATATATATAACATCTACACATAAATGGGGTCAAGGAAAAATGAAATCACACATGCGTACAAGAGGTGCATATTACAATGGAACTACAGCTAATGTTCAAGCACTCATACACATGCATCTGTCCCCACCCACATGCGCTCACACACACATGCTCGCACACACACACCCAAACACACACAGACACACACGTACACAGACATACATACACATACTCAAATAAAATCCTATCTAATGTTATTTGTCACATGACTTAACAGTGAAATGCTTATTTACGGGCCTTTCCCAACAATGCAGAGAGAAAGAAAATAGAGAAATAATAGAAAAGTAAAACCTGTAATAATAAAAGTAATAATAAAATACACAATGAGCAGTGGAGATTTTAGGATGTAAATCTTGGTGGGGCAAACTCAACATATTTTTTTAGGTGCATGCCAGCAAAGCCACTACACAACACAACACTAAACAATAGATTAATTACACTATAACGGTGGCAAACAGTGCCCACAAACTGTTAGGGCCAACATAAAGCTGTCCCAACAGCAGAGCTTTCTTTTCAGCACCATGGAGTGAATCCTTACCATGGCTATACCTGGCTATCAGCGGATCCATGTCTGGCAGCGAAACAGTTCATTCAGCCTCATTTACTGCCTTTTTAAAAAACATAGCTGATATGGCTGACTTGCTTAAACAAATGTGGTTTCTACTGACAACAGAGATGTACAAACTATGGCATAAGGGAACGATGAGCGGATAAGAGGCAATCCGTAATTTCGATTAAGACATTAATGAGCGAGCTAAAACGGTTGTAGTCAATATAACTATTTGTTCAGCACTTTTGAAATGCACAGAGACAGAATTCAGAACATGGGCTGTTCTTACAGTAATCTCCCTGTTCACCAAGTCAGAACCGTAGGATAAATAAAGGGGGCATATAAGCAGACAATGAAAGCTCTAACAATATTAGATGATTACCTTTCTCTAAAACAGGCTATAGGCTACATGTGCACCACCAAGTCAGAACAGTAGGCTAAGTTATGAGGGGAAAAGGCACCAAATTATTAGGGTGAGGCACATGGGCTACTAACAGCTTACTACACAACATACACTTAGTATTACTTTCTTAGCTACTGTATATATATCTCCCTGGCATATTACATTGTTTATGGAGCAGCATACAAGACATTTTGGACTCACTTGAACAGGAAGGTGGCACGGGAGTCCTTCTTGTGGGCAAATTTTGTCATCAAACTTTGTCATCAAAGTCTGGCATTCTCTGGATTTATGGTGCTTTCAAGACAACTGGGAACTCGGAAGGTCGAATCATGACGTCAGTGATCTTCAGGTCGGAGCTCTAGAAAGAGGCCCAAGTTCCCGACTTGCAATTCCAAGTTGGATGACCGTTCAAAATGTATTTTCCCAGAACGGAGATAGGTTTGTTCCGAGTACCCAGTTGTCTTGAACTCACTGAAGTCTGAGATTTCCCAGTTCCGAGTTTCCAGTTGTTTTGAATGCATGGCCAATGTATTCAACCTTTTCTGGCCCATGGTGTTGCGTGTGAATGTTTATCCTTTTAAGCTTGGAAAATTTGCGATTTCCAACTTGTTGTGTAATGTTTATGTCCAATGGCCGATGAGCACAGATACATTTTATTTATAATTTATCTTTATATAACAAGGATTGATAAGGATTTGCCAGTAGATTGTCGACGTGATTCATGATGATGACTGCATGTCTAGCTTGCTAACTAAGATTTTGAAAGTATTATGTTGACATGATCAGTCCAATCAAAGCTACGGTAGGTAGCAAATCCTTTTCAAACCTTGTTATATAAAGATAAATTATAGATAAAATGTATCAGTGCTCATCGGCCATTGGACATAAACATTACACAACAAGTTGGAAATTGTAAATTCAACAATGAGTGGTTTGGAAGGAATCAGTGGCTAACTGCAAGCGTTGCAAAGCAATCACTATATAACGTGATTTTATGTCATTTTATCTGTGGACAATGACCTTGAGCCTTCTTGGATGGGCACTTCTAATGTAAGTCTATGGCAGCACCCAAGGGGCTTGCACTGCCTAGCTCTCCCTGTAGATTCTGCGGTGATGTAGTGTCCTCTTGAGAGACAGAACACTGAGCCAATCACGGCGCAACTAGAGAAGATTACCAATTGTCTACGTTCTGTATTTTCCACTGGCTGTCCTTCCACCACAGAAAGCACTGAGGATCCATGGCAAATCTTTTCAGCCTCCTGATGGTGAAGAGGCGTTGTCGTGCCCTCTTCACGACTGTGTTGGTGTGTGTGGACCATGATAGATCCTTAATGATGTGGACAACGTATACGACGCTCCGTCGCTCCGTTTGTGTAGAGTGTGTAGCAGGCTTAACTGTGCTCCTGTATATTCACTGCAGCAGAGGCGCTCAGGGGGAAGGAGAGGAGGGGGATGAGGAGAGAGGGCTGGGACTAGAGGCTGCAACATCTGGGAACCATCAAGCCCAAAGAGCCTTAGATCCTGAGATTCCAGTCTCTGACCCCTCTCCTCTCCCTCCCCTCTCCTCTCCTCTCCTCTCCTCTCCTCTCCTCTCCTCTCCTCCCCCTCACCTCTACTCAAAACCTCCACCACCACCTTTTCTCCCCATCTGTCTCCCTCACTCTCTCCTTTCCTCCTCCTCTTCCTTTCCTCCCCTCGCCCCATCTGCCCATCATTTCCATGTCTCTCCAGCAGTCCACCTAATCCAAACATATTGTCTAACTGCTTTCCCCTCTCTCTCTCCTCCTCTCTTCTCCCTCCTCTCTCCCTTTCGGTCCTGCATTCATCCCCAGGAACAGACACTTTCTTTCATGGAGGAGAGGAGATGAGGAGAGGAGGTGCTGGTGTCAGTCTGGCCCAGGTTAGAAGGTTACTGCCGCGTGGAGACATTTCAGCAGGAGTGAGCTAGGCAGGCCCCAAAGCACTTTGGCAGACCCACATTTAACATTAGAGGCCCAGACCTTCAGCATTACACCCCACAACCCCCTCCTCTCCCCACTTCTCCCCTCTTCTCCATACTTCTCCCCACCTCTCCCGACTTCTCCCCTCCTCTCCCCACCTCATACGAGAGTTGTGCTGGAATGGCCACAGCTGGACACACTAGACACGCTGTGTGTGGGGCTTCAGCCCCATTGTCCCAGTGGCATTGTCCAAGGCTGACACCCCATCCCCAGGGGCAGAGCAGGGGAGGAGCAGGAGAAGCCTGGGGGAATATAGGGGGAGTAGGTAGGGGGGCCCAGTAGGGGGTCAGGGGGTTGTGGGGTTATCCCAGCGGAGACCCGGACCCTGCCAGGTCCCCCGCTGTCCTGCCTCTCTACATCAGAGGCTGCCCCCCTATTGCCTGCAGTACTCCTGGTTATTATGTTTTGTTTAGAAGGAAGCCCCATCCCTGTTTACCATAATTGAATTAAGAAGATTAACATGGTCCCAGACTCCCAGTGTTGCTCACATCTGTGTTCTCTCTCTCACTCTCTCTCTGTGTCTGTGTGTCTATGAGGCTCGGCTGTCCTGGAGATCACAGCTTTAATGTTTCCTTTTAAGTTAACATAGGCCAAAATGGTGATTATATACCATGGACCTTAGATACATACAAAAGGGAGATCATAGAATGTTTGTAGCCTACTATAAAACAAATATTATTTACTGGATGGTATTCGTTGGTTTTTATCTAAATAAATCCCTATAGGTTTTACACTATATAAAAAATCACAGTGGATTATTAGACTAGTGTTTGTGAGATGCTTTTCCCATGAAAGCTCTAAGGAACCCGTTTGAGCTGGTGTGCTGATTTTACATGTCCACCAGACACACAGACACACAGGCCTTTAGTGAAGCAGCACTCCCAATTGGATTGTGACTGGAGGTCAGGAGAGCTGTGGCCTTGAGATCACAGTGTGGATTAATTGTTGACACACTCCTAGCCCAAACATAACCCTCCAGCCCACCCGGAGAGCACACACTCACGCACACACACACACACACACACACACAACCCCCGCACTATACAAGGTCCTGACAGACGCTTTGATTTATGTCTAGCCTCCACCAAAAAAAAGGAAACAAAATCAATTGGCTATTACCACACTTAGACACGTGGCTGTCCCCAACTGGGAGTGGTGTGTAGCAAATAAAAGACAGACTCCATATAACACTCACATACAACTCCATACACTCTGTCCCACAGGAGAGCCACACACCACCGGGAGACCCACTTCATCCCCATACACTTACTCACTCTCCACGTGCACACACGCACACACGCACACACACACACACGCACACACACACACACACACACACACACACACACACACACACACACACACACACACACACACACACACACACACACACACACACACACACACACACACACACACACACACACACACACACACACACACACACACACACACACACACACACACACACACACACACACACACACACACACACACACACACACACACACACACACACACACACACACACACACACACACACACACACACACACACACACACACACACACACACACACACACACACACACACACACACACACACACACACACATTCGTACAGCCGACCTCCACACTGTCACAGACACTGACTCCCCAAGAGGCCCATCAAACCACTCGTCAGTGTATGTAAATTCTGTTAGAACTACAGAAGCACTGTGGGTATAATCACTATGCCTCTCTGGACCTGCATTCACGGCTCATTCCCCCCGGCCGACCAGGGTGACTTTCAGAGAGAATGCCCAGACTGTCTGTGTTGCTCTCTCTTTGCAGAACATCAGCTGATTGTTTGCACAAGCAAATACACCTTGTATCAAGGGCACCAACTGGGCACCAATCCCCTTCCGTGCCCCCTCTTGGCCACCTCTGCCGCTGCCCTTCACCTTCTCCTGACCCCCGTCCCCATACTCAGAAACATCCCTCTGCATTTTGGTCTCTTAATTCCCCATGGAAGCTATCCCTGGCATGTGCTATGCTAGCAATAGAGGGGTATTTTATGAGCAGGCTTTGCAGGGGGTATTTTGGTCAACCTCTCCCCCCTCCCCATCCCATCTCTCTCCAGCCCAGGAATCATGTCTGACCCAACAACTGTGTGGCTGCCAACTGGAACGTGGGCCAGGGTCACTGCCGTCCGGGTCCGGGGCCGCCGGGCTCCTAGGGGCTATTCTGGGAGCAGGAGCTCATCGCTACGCTAACCCAACACAGGCGTCTTGTGACTGTAGTTTAAATATGGCTCTGTGAGATCACACACGTATGCACGCCTACACGCACACACACTCTGACAAACCACACATGGCTGCCTCACTGGGGAGCTGCAGCTACAGCATAGTGCTGGAGGAGGACAGGCTACGTAATGCAGCGTGGGTCCCATAGATATACTGACATGGACATCACATGGTCCTCTGTGCTCTAAGATCATTCAGGGTAGAATAATAATCATCATCATCATCATTGTGTGGTATGCATTATGGTAATAGAAATGGCCCTCAATAGTTTGATAATTAAAGTGATGATAACATGCTCTGGTCATCATAGGGTAGGTGGTGCTGATATTTTGTCTAAATAAATAAATAAAAACACCCCACACACACATTTTGAGAGGTGAAAATCTGTGTGGATGTGGCCACCAGCGTGTGGCTCCAGCCCACTGACCCCACACTGTAATCACTGGGAATTTAGCATTATCTTTAGTGAGCTGGCCCCGGTGAGTCCTCTTCATGACACTGTGTAAACTTTAATGGTCTGGGTCTTAATGCTTTAACACCAGACCAGCCGCCCTCAGGGACCACAGAGCTTACTGGAAGAGAAGGAGCTTATAGGATTGAACAGGAGAGAAAGGCAGTGTTGTCCAGGACAGCAGCACCACATCACTTCACAGCCAGCTGGGGTGTATTTAATGGAGCCAAACGGCCGCAAACGGGCCGAAACGGGGTGGGACTAACCTAAACTTGTCCAATAAGAAAGACACATTTTTGTTGCAAAACACTTTGCTACCGTTTGGTACGGTGTGCACTAATGAACACACCGCAGCTCTGTTCTTTTCTGTTCTGCCACTTCGTGCCCTGCCAGTCATGAGGATGTGTCAACTAAGCCTGGCACTTCTCCTTCAGTCCCACACCCATCCTTCTCTGTCTGCTGTCTGCCCCTAACCCTTCTGGGTGTTTCAGCTGAGAGAGTGGAGGTGGGCAGAGAGGCCAGTGTTCCCTCCCCACCAACCCTAGGTGTGATGGAGGCCTCTCGCTGTTAAATCATCATTCCCTGGATTTCTTTTTGGAAAGGGGCTATTAAAGAATGGCTGTGTTAATGCAGCCACCCATTAAAAATCCCCCATGGAGCTGAGTAAAGGAGAAACACACACACACACACACACACACACACATACAGTGCATTCGGAAAGTATTCAGACCCCTTTACTTTTTCCACATTTTGTTACAGCCTTATTGTAAAATGGATTAACTTATTCTTTTTCCTCATCAATCTACACGACAAAGCGAAAAAAGGTTTTTAGAAATGTTTGCTAATTTATTAAAATAAAAAAACAGAAATACATTATTTACAGTATTCAGACCCTTTTCTATGAGACTCGAAATTGAGCTCAGGTGTATCCTGTTTCCATTGATCATCGTTGAGATGTTTCTACAACTTGATTGGAGTCCACCTGTGGTAAATTCAATTGATTGGACATGATTTGGAAAGGCACACACCTGTCCATATAAGGTCCCACTGTTGACAGTGCATGTCAGAGCAAAAACCAAGCCATGAGATCGAATAAATTGTCTGTATTTATTTTATTTATTTATTTAACCTTTATTTAACCAGGAAGGGCTCATTGAGATTTAAAATCTCTTTTTCAAGAGCGTCCTGGCCAAGATAGGCAGCACCAAGTCATTACAAAAAATTACAGACAGACAACATGAAAAACTACAAGTAGACCTCCAAGACAGAATTGTGTCGAGGCACAGATCTGGGGAAGGGTACCAACAACTTTCTGCAGCATTGAAGGTCCCCAAGAACACAGTGGCCTCCATCATTCTTAAATGGAAGACGTTTGGAGCCACCAAGACTCAAACTGAGCAATTGGGGGAGAAGGGCCTTGGTAAGGGAGGTGAGCAAGAACCCGATGGTCACTTTGACAGAGCTCCAGAGTTCCTCTGTGGAGATGGGAGAACCTTCCAGAAGGACAACCATCTCTGCAGCACTCCACCAATCAGGCCTTTGTGGTAGTGGCTAGACAGAAGTCACTCCTCAGAAAAAGGCACATGACAGCCCGCTTGGAGTTTACCAAAAGGCACCTAAAGACTCTCAGACCATGAGAATCAAGATTCTCTGGTCTGATGAAACCAAGATTGAACTCTTTGGCCTGAATGCCAAGCGTTACGTCTGGAGGAAACCTGGCACCATCCCTACGGTGGAGCATTGTGGTGGCAGCATCATGCTGTTGGGATGTTTTTCAGCGGCAGGGACTGGGAGACTAGGACAATGGCTGTAAGCACACAGACAAGACAACGCAGGAGTGGCTTTGTGACAAGTCTCTGATTTAATCCATTTTAGAATAAGGCTGCAACGTAACAAAATGCAGAAAATGTCAAGGGGTCTGAATACTTTCCGAACGCACTGTACATACATATAATGTCAGTCACACAAATGCACACACAGTGTCTGTCCCACACACTCCTTTGCACATACATAATGCTTCTATAAATGCACAAACAACATAGTGTACATATTGTACAGATCACAAACACAAGCGTATACATTTCTAACCTTTATACACACAGTATCACTGCTCACCCAACACATACTGAACATGGAGAGAAGCATGTAAACAAAGAGACAAAACAGAAGCACACACACGCTCACCCTCTATATTTCATACACACTCTCTCTCTTACACACACGCACACACCTGTTGTGACACTCTGGAGCAGAATGCCATGTCCCCCAGATAGCCTGCCATCTCTGTGCTCACGTGAGCGTAAGGGTGAGACTATGGGGTTGGGGCTGAGCTGAGCTGTCCTCTCTCTCTGGCAATGCAAGCAGGACTTTTATAGGCATGTTTACGAGATGGCCGTCCTCCTCTGGGC
Source organism: Coregonus lavaretus (assembly GCF_964263955.1). Taxonomy (NCBI): domain Eukaryota; kingdom Metazoa; phylum Chordata; class Actinopteri; order Salmoniformes; family Salmonidae; genus Coregonus; species Coregonus lavaretus. The sequence goes on from NW_028163731.1 coordinate 54,709, forward strand.
TGACCGGAGACACACACAGAGAGGGAGAGAGAGAAGAGAGAGAGACTTTGACTTTTTGTCTTTCTTTAATGGTACATCCTCATTTCATTAAAACCTCACCCACCCCTAAAATAAAAATTTTAAATTACCAATATCCCCTGTACTGCATACTCACCTTTCCCTCTACCCCACGATACAAAAACAACACCACACATCACAATAACCCAAACCTCACCACTTCTACAACCGTATATCCAGACCATCTTCCCCAGCTATACAGACAGCCCCCCCAACACACCATATCTCTTGAAACATCTCCACACTTTTTATCATTTTATAGAACTCAAATTCCACCCTAAGGCGCGCAGAGACCATCCCATTAAATAATAGTAAAGGGTCTGTTATCCTTCCACCTTTGACCCTGTTCCTCCTTGTTATCCAAATAGCTAACTTTACCTGAGCAAACAGAAAATTCAACAACACACATTTTGCCTTTTCCTTATTTGAATACCTGTACCCCATTATAAACATCCCGACAGTAAACTCCACCCCCAACCTCTCACACAGATATTCCAACAGAGACATTAAAGGCATTAACCTGGCGCACACAGAAAACACATGAATCACAGTTTCACTCATGACACAGAAAGGACACCCCTGTCCGACTCCCGGTTCAACCCGTGCCAACCAGCTGTTAGTGGCCAGGGCTCCATGTAAAACCCTCTACTGGAGGTCCCCTGACCTCTTTGGTACTGGGAGTTTGTAGAGCCCCCTCCATCTAAAACCCACCATACTCTCCGCCCCACATACCACCTGCCACTGATGTGCCTTCACTCCTGTTAGGCTCCTGATGTTCCTTACCTTAATACAGAGGTTGTATAGGGCTTTACCTCCTACCCCTTCAAACTCCCCCAGGCTCGGAGTGTTAAAATCTAACAAGTCCTCCAGCCCCCCTTGCCAGTCCCCAGTCTCTGCCGTCACGTGCAGTGGTGGAAACATTGGTGGCCCCTCCCCCTTTGGCCGCTCAAACACCACCTTTACCGGCTCAGACAGTACCTCCTGAACTTCCCCCAGGAATCTCTCCAGCAGCCTAAGAGATGTTAGTCCTGTTTGTTGTGCTAGGACTTCTGGGTTTTTCCACCCCTCCTCTCCCAGCAGTCACAGGTCACCCAGCCTTAGTAATCCCGCTGCCATCAGTCGCCTCTTCAGGGTGGCCGACTGAACCGTTCTCAAAAGGATGGCTGGGTTGTGGAAGATAGGCTCCTCCCACACCCACAGCCCAGGCTCCACACCCTCTTCTCGTGTGGGCCTTAGTAGCTGCCAGACCCTCAGCACCGCAGAGTAGAAATCAGAGAGACCTGCTGTACTCAGCCCCTCCAGCCTCATGAGGAATAGGTGCCGGTCCAACCCTAATCCGCCAGCTCTCCTCAGCAGCGTGCATGCTGGCTCCCTCCATCCGACATCCGTATGGTACAGCAGTCTCTGCGCCGCCTTTAGTCGGAATGCAGCCACCCTGCTCTCCAGTTTCACTAGGCCCTGTCCTCCTTCATTTACGGACATATACAACACTGCCGCCCACAGCCAGTGATGGCCCGACCAGAAAAAATCCACCAGCTTGCGTTGCAGGTCTGCGAGCAGTTTATGCCACAGGGAAGATGCGACCAGGTTGTTGATTATCAGCACACTCCCTCTATATGACACTTGGGACAGGAGCCACCACCACCTGGCCATTCTTGACACCACTGCCTGTCACAGTCCCTCCCAGTTCTTCCTGACCCACCTCTCCGAGCCCAGGTACACCCCCAAAATGTTAAGTCCTTCACAACCCCACTGCAAACCCCCTGGATGCAGAGGAGGGGCACTATCCCCCCATGCCCCACATAACAGAGCTTTGCTCTTGCCCCAGTTTACCTTAGCTGACGAAGCTCCCTCGTACCCCTTCAGACTATTCTCTAGTGCCTGCATATCCTGACCATCCCTGACCATCACAGAAACGTCATCTGCATACGCTGACACTGCTATGCCTGTCCAGCACACTCCCTGCAGTCTCCTGCGTAGCAGACCCAAAAAAGGCTCAATGGCTAGTGTATATAACTGCCCTGATAGAGGGCATCCTTGTCTAATGCCCTGCCTCACCCAGACTGGCCTACTGAGCCCCCCTCCCACTTTAACCATACATGATGCCCCAGCTTACAACATCTTCACATAGGCCAAAAACCTTTCCACAAACCCAAACACAGACATCACATTAAACAGATACTCATGGTTCACTCTATCAAAAGCCTTCTCTTGATCTAAAGAGACCAGACCAAAGTTCACATTAGAACCTCTCGAAGTCCAACATGTCCCTGATTAAGAACAAGTTGTCCGTGATTGAACGTCCTGGTACGCAATATGTCTGGTCCTTGTGTACTATAGAGTCCAGATGGGATGTCAGTCTGTTAGCGAGGACCTTGGCAAATATCTTGTAATCCGCACAGAGCAATGCCACAGGCCTCCAGTTCTTAAGTTCACACAAGTCCCCTTTTTAGGGCAGGAGAGTCAGAGCCGCCCGCCGGCAGCTCATCGGCAACTCTCCTAACCCGACGCACTCACGCAACACGCAAAAGAGGTCCAGTCCAATTATTCCCCAGAATTTTTTATAAAACTCCACTGGGAGTCCATCGACCCCCGGTGCACGGCCGGAGGACATCTGGGTTACGGCCTCTGCCAGTTCATGGGACAACAAGGGAATGTTCATTTCATTCCTCTGTACCAGAGAGAGCTTCGGGAGTTCGGCAAACAAAACCTGAGCACACATAGGATCACACAGTTCTGCCCTATAAAACTCAGAATAAAACTCCACAGTCCGTTCCCGATTAATAATGTCCCCCCACAACAGAGGTCACCCGCCCATCCGAAAGCCGTAGATAATGCATACCCTTGGCTTCACCGCTCTGTCTTTCCAAACCAAAGAAGAAGGAGCTGGGAGCATCCATCTCCTTGAGCATGGATAACCTAGCTCTTACAAGTGCTCCCTTTGCTTTAACCTGGAAGAAACTGCCCAGGTCCCTACGTAGTTCAGCTAAATTAGCCTGAAGGCCTACATTGCCTTGCACCACCAGCTCTAACTCCATCTCACTAATACTATGCTCGAGTTCACCCAATACTCTCCTAGCCTCTGAGGATGAGAGAGCTGTATACTGTTGGCAGAAAAGCCAAATTTGGACTTTTCCCACATCCCACCATTGACTCAGAGACTCATACTCCTCTCTTCGCTGCCCCCACCTTTCCCCAAAAGTCTGGAATCCTGAGCAAAAAGTGGCATCTTGTAAGAGCTTTACATTACATTTCCAATAGGATGCCTGCTGAGGCCATGGTGAAATAGACAGCCGAGCCATGGTTATGTGATGATCCGAAAAACCCACCGGGAGAATGGTAGCGCCCAACAGCCTATTGCTCTGATTCCTGGACATGTACAATCGATCAAGCCGGGCTGCACTCACCCTAGCCCCAAAGACCTTCACCTATGTATACTGTCTTGTGTTGGGATGTCTAGTTCTCCAAACATCCACTAGGTCAAACTGATTAATAATGTCCCTTAACACCCCCACTGAACCTTAATGAGGCTCCTCCCCATTTCTGTTATTCGTAAAATCCATCGTACAGTTCCAGTCCCCGCCGACCACCAGCGTCTCCTCAGGCGATATCTGTGAGAGTTCCTGTCTAAGACACCCAAATAGAAGCCCCCTCTCTCTCCCTGTGTTAGGCGCATACACATTTATAAAGACAAAACCCCTGTTGTTAATTTCTGCTTTTACTACAAGCAGTCTACCCCTACACACCTCTTTTGAGGAGCAGATTTTTAAAGACACACCCGGTACAAAAAGGACTGCCACCCCTGCACTAACATTTGTCCCATGGCTCAGCACACTTGCCCCTTTCCACCAGAGCCCCCAATCAACTTCATTCACCACATCGCTATGCGTCTCCTGCAGAAACAAAACGTGTACTTTTTTTTGTTTTACATATTCACCCAACACACTCCTCTTTCCCGCATCTCTGGCGCCATTAATATTAAGCGAGCCTACCCAAAGTGTCTCCATAAGAAGTGGGAGAAAAGCCAGCAAAGAAAGAGACCAATAGCAAAGCTCAAAAAGCCCCAGTGCCAGAAAGAAAACGTTCATCTAAACAGTGTCTGAAGGTAAACTTTTACGCACCGTTGTGACCCACTTCCTCAACCTAAACCGTTTCTTGGGTGAGAGGACACCATGCCCCTCATTTTTCATAGCATGTTGTACTGATCTTACAAACTTTCTCGGATCGCAAAAAAAAGCCTAAAGATTAACTTTTTTCCCCTTAGTCTCATTCAGGAACCTTGACAGTTCCCTCACTGTGTACCTTGACCCCTCTGACTGACTGGCTGTCAGCTCTGGACCCATTGAGGAGGAGTCTGAAAAGAAATCCTCCTCATCGTCTTCCTCCTCAGACTCACCTTCCTCCTCCTCATCTCCATCTCCCATCCTGACCACCTGCTCTTCCTCTCTAGTCGGGACCTCCCCCCCAGCACCAGGCAAAGGTTCCTTGGTGCCTTTCACCACACCAGCCTATGCCCTCCCACCTCCTTTCTTCTCCCCCTTTTTCCTCTTCCGCTTGACACCCTCCTCCACCCCCCCTAGTTGCTTACCCTTCCCCACTATACTCTCCTCATCCACTAGCATAACCTGACTAAGCCCAGCCTCATCTACACCACCATCCATGACATGACTAGACCCCGTCTCATCTACACCACCATCCATAACATGACTAGACCCAGCTTCATCTAACCCACCATCTGTCGCATGACTAGGCCCAGCCTCTGCTGCCTGCGTCTCATGGCCCCCTGCACGTTGACCTCGATTTCCCCCACTGGTGCTTGAACCCTCACCTTGTCTACGGCCTTTATGTGGGCATGCAAAGCTCTTATGCCCCAAATCCCCACACTCAAAGCACCGTAGACTATCTGTGCTGGCAAAACCTGCGTAGAGCCCCTCCCCATTCCTCACTTTAAAATGCACATTTAACTGTTGCTCATTGTTATTCAGAAACATAAACACTTGCCTCCGGAACGAAACAACATGCTTGACGGCATCTTCCTGAAAACCTGCCGACAGTACACGAAAACCACTCGCAAACTTACCAAAATGACTCAACTCCTTCCTGATTTGATCATCCGTAATAAACGGAGGCAAATTTGCAACTACCACCCTAGTCGAAGGGGTAGAAAGAGGAGAAATTGGCACCAACACACCCCTTACCAATATTCCACTAGAAATGAGCCTATCCACCAAATTTACTCTTTTCATGAACACAACCACAGCTTTGTTCATTCTGGATGCGGAATGTATAAATTCAGCTCCTACCTGTTCGCCTACCGCGAGCAGAACCTCCTCCACCTTAATTCCATTCTCGGAAACACACCTGAATCCATGCCGTAACGACAGCATCTCCTCCACGCTAGGCTGCGAAGCCATCGCTCACACCACACCGTTCAAAACCCCAGGAAACTAAACCTCTGTCCTCTTCCTCCCTAACTTTGAAAATAAAAACAGTGGGTACCACTTAAACAAACAGTGCATTAACCCTCTTTCCTGGAAAAACCAAGGAAAGAATCAAGAAATAAGTTAGGACAAGCCCTCCACAGCAAACACTCAAACTCCAAAAAACTCCCAGCATGCACTGAGAGAGAGAGAGAGAGAGAGAGAGAGAGAGAGAGAGAGAGAGAGAGAGAGAGAGAGAGAGAGAGAGAGAGAGAGAGAGAGAGAGAGAGAGAGAGAGAGGGCTGGACAGGGTGGAGCATGGATTGATATCAGTCCTTACAGCTGGGGCGCTGCTCCTCCCAGACAGTCTGGTCTGGATGTCTGGGTCATCCTCTGGGCCTCTCTGGACTCAGATCAGGTTCTTCCTCCATGTCCTCTGGCCTGCCTGCTGGGAGAAACAACTGTGAACATGGCTCCTCTGTGAATGGTGGAGCTGACAACATATAATCCTACCCTGGTTGTAGAGTGGTTGCCTGCTGGTCAAAACAGACCATGTACAAAAGCCACCCAATTAAGTCTAGCTTAAAAAGTAGTCACAGACACACTACTTTACTGTAACACGGCACACTATCCAGCCTATTCAAATTAGTTTGATTGGTTGGTTTAAGTCATGAGTCAGAGTCAGAGATGAGGATTTGGAAACCTAATCCAGCCTTCAAGTGTAAAGAGACTCAGAGCACATTCTGCTTCCATAAACACCTCCCTACACAGCCTGAGACTGTAGATGACTACCCAGGGCTATGCTAAAGGACATATGGGGAAAGGTCATGACCCTACGGCCAGAGGAATCATTAGGTCCTCATAAAGGGCCCTCCGCTAGATCTCCACTCATTAGTTCTGTATCCACATATAGCCAATACACCTGATTAATTAGTCAAGCAATCAATTGGCTGCACTTTCCAGTCACTGAGATTTTCCTCTAGTATTCTGCCCAGGTAGCAGCAATTACTAAGTGCGCACACAAACACACACATGCAGAAACACACAGTAAACTCCTTCACTTTCTCTCACACAAACAAAATTATGATAGGATACAAAAACAAACAAAAACACCTTGAATTAGGGATAAGATGCATGCACAGAGCGGAGGGAGAAAAAAATTGCAGGAATATTTAAGAAAGTTCTCCCCTTCAAAGCGGTGAGTATGTGTGTGCTGGCTGGCTGTCAGTCAGGAGAGGGAGGTGCCATTTGAAGGATCAGTCATCCCTGACAGTGCTGTCATGGAGAGGCTTAATTAGCCAGGATTACTTCCTCACTTAATGAAGCATGCGCTCCTCCTCTCTGCCTGAATACCACTCTCTCTATCTCTCATTTTCCCCTTTTCTCTCTCGCCCTCTGTCTCCTCCTCTCTCCATCACCCTCTCTCTTACTCACTCTCTCTCTCCAGCTCAATTCCCTCTCTGTTTTTCACTCTCTCTCAAGCTCAATTCCCTTTCAAGGCAGCTCCCTCTCTGTTGTGACTGCTCTGCTCTCACTACCTATCGTAGAGATACTGTCACTTCCAGTGGCCCGAGAGAGTGCATCTGCATCCTCACGCTCACTCTCCTCGTCTTTCTCTGTCTCTTATTGAGAAATATCTAAGCTTCATTTAGCATGCTAGACTGACAGATTGGCTCAGTGAATTACTGACTAACTGACTGACTAACTGACCGACTGACCGACTGACTGACAGATTTATTGACTGGCTATAGGTTCAACGTGTGTAAAATCGTCAATTAAACATGAAGCAGTGTTCAGGACTGAGGTCAATATATTTGGGACAGAGTCCACATGAGGAAAGGGTCCTGGAAAAGGCAGGGAAGTAAAAGGTAAGAAGGAGAGTGACAGCAGGGTGGGCTAGGTGATGATGCAAGGAGAGGATGGGTATACAGGGATGAAGGGAATGGAGAGGAGAGGAGAGGAGAGGAGAGGAGAGGAGAGGAGAGGAGAGGAGAGGAGAGGAGAGGAGAGGAGAGGAGAGGAGAGGAGAGGAGAGGAGAGGAGAGGAGAGGAGAGGAGAGGAGAGGAGAGGAGAGGAGAGGAGAGGGCTCTGAGGAGCGAGTAGAGAGGGTAATTTGCCGCCACAGCGAACACAATGTCCCCTCCACGCCTGTGGGCCATGTGAAGACTGCTCCTTCAATTACACTTCACACTGGTCAGAGGAAGGGAGGGAGGGAGGGAGTCATTTATGTAACTAATATGATACATACAGAATCTCCACACTTCTTGTTGCTACTGTCCTGTAAAGTTCCTTATTTGTTTATGATGAAAAAACCAACAGTGGTTTTGTGTAGTCCACAACCCTAACGTGCCAGGTGGTCTTAAGGTACGGAGCCTAGCCTTATGACGAGTAAGATATCCAGTCTACATAGGGCAGGCTAGCATGCACAGAGGGTCCACTACCACGTTGCTGTCCTCGTTCTAGATTAAGTGATAGAGGGAGCGTTGCTAACAGATATGAACAGAGCAGTGTGGCTGAGTGAGGGTGACAGGACGCTATGCTCTAATACAGGCCACAGTCAAGATGGAGGCCGAACCCCTTCATCCCTCCTCAAACCATTCACTCTGAAACATGCCCGCCAGGCATGGGCAGGCTGGCTACTGGAGAGGGGGATGGAGAAGAGGGGGATGAGGGGGAAGGCAGGGGGAGGGGTGGGGGTGTCCGTATCAATCCGTCACAGGCTGACAGCTGCCTCCCGTTCCCTCCCGCCGTGGCCACGAGCAACTGACCAGAACCAGGCCAGAGCTTCCTGCCTGCCTGCCCAGATGTGTGTGTGTGTGTGTGTGTGTGTGTGTGTGTGTGTGTGTGTGTGTGTGTGTGTGTGTGTGTGTGTGTGTGTGTGTGTGTGTGTGTGTGTGTGTGTGTGTGTTTGTGTGTGTGTGTAAATTCCCTCCCCCTTCTACCTGTCTCTCTGCTCTTTCCCTCTTTTCCATTCCGTAGTAGCCATATCCTTCTCTCCATCTCTTCCTCCCCAGCCTGCTCATGACATCTAACAAATCAATCAATCATCCTCAGAGAGCTGGCATGAGAGCTCTGCATTTATCTAGAGCACACCCTGAATGTCATACTTGCAGTGAAGTATTTTTATTTAATCTGACCTTCAAACACATTTACTTCTGCCCTCTGCTAGTGCCTCAGGTACGTGTGCAACATAACAGAGTCTTCACTGAGACAGGAGAGACAGAGGAAACATCTTCTGTCTCTTACACCGTCTCCATCCTCACTGTCTCCTATACCCTCACCAGCCCCCCAGCCCCCCTGTCTCCTACACCCTCACCAGCCCCACTGTCTCCTATACCCCCACCAGCTGTAATGTCTCCTATACCGTCACCAGCTCTACTGTCTCCTATACCCCCACCAGCTCTACTGTCTCCTATACCGTCACCAGCCCCCCTGTCTCCTATACCCTCACCAGCTCTACTGTCTCCTATACCCTCACCAGCTCTACTGTCTCCTATACCCTCACCAGCTCTACTGTCTCCTATACCCTCACCAGCTCTACTGTCTCCTACACCCTCACCAGCTCTACTCTCCTATACCCTCACCAGCTCTACTGTCTCCTATACCGTCACCAGCTCTACTGTCTCCTATACCCTCATCAGCTCTACTGTCTCCTATACCCTCACCAGCTCTACTGTCTCTTATACCCTCACCAGCCCCACTGTCTCCTATACCCTCACCAGCTCTACTGTCTCCTATACCCTCACCAGCTCTACTGTCTCCTATACTCTCACCAGCTCTACTGTCTCCTATACCCTCACCAGCTCTACTGTCTCCTATACCCTCACCAGCCCTACTGTCTCCTATACCCTCACCAGCTCTACTGTCTCCTATACCCTCACCAGCTCTACTGTCTCCTATACCCTCACCAGCCCTACTGTCTCCTATACCCTCACCAGCTCTACTGTCTCCTATACCCTCACCAGCTCTACTGTCTCCTATACCCTCACCAGCTCTACTGTCTCCTATACCCTCACCAGCTCTACTGTCTCCTATACCCTCACCAGCCCTACTGTCTCCTATACCCTCACCAGCTCTACTGTCTCCTATACCCTCACCAGCTCTACTGTCTCCTATACCCTCACCAGCTCTACTGTCTCCTATACCCTCACCAGCCCTACTGTCTCCTACACCCTCACCAGCCCCACTCCTACCTGCATTCATGCTATTCCACACTACTGATACTCTCTCCTCCATGTCCTCCCAAAGTCAGATTAATAGTTTGATCTATAAAATAATATACGTTATGCATTATGAAATGTTTTGTTTATCATTGATGATTGATAATTGAGCTACTAATCATTGGAGGTGGAGATGAATTGATGAGCACATTTACCTTGCTGACTGTGTCGGCTACTTAATCCCTGTTATACTGTCTGTTACAGTTAGCAGCTGAAAGTGGTCAATCTACCCTGCTCCCACAGTAACAATGTTAGGGTCCATGGTGTTGGAGTGTTTCTGCTGTGCTCTCTGCTCCGATTAACCCCCCACCACCACACACGCAGAACATACACACACAAATCCACACACACACTCACAGTCCCTCCCGCCCCTTCATCCTGCTTGGAATTTAGAAGGGCCCTGTGTGCCTTGAGTCTGTTTTTTGCCCCTTCTGCTCACCCCTCAACCTCCTCCCCCCCCATCCTCCCCCATTCCCCCTGCAGGCCTGGCCCCTCTCCCTGTGACGGGGTGCAGGGGTCTGGGTTCTGACAGTACCCCAGCAGGAGAGCGCGGCCCTGATGGATGCCACAGATGGGCCTTTCCCTCGGAGCTCCCAGGCCCGGCGCAGTGTGAGCTTGGCGGGGTCAGAAGCCAGGCCTCCCCATGAAACGCGTGTTGTGACAGAAAACAAAAGAAGGGCCCCCCATCCCCACAAACCCCCCTCCCCTGACAGAAAAATAGCAGTGCCAGCCAGACACAGACAAGAGGGGAGACATGGAAATGGGGGTAGAGGGTGGGAGAGAGAGAGAGAGCGCGAGAGAGAGAGAGAGAGAGAGAGAGAGGGGCGAGCTGGAGGGGGTTAAAGGGAGTTGGGGTCCAAAAAGGGGGTTAGCAGATTTAAAAAAGAACACAGAAAGATGTTGGGGGACATTTCATGTGGGGCGTCAGATGGAGGGCTCTGTTCTGTTGAGGCTTTGTCCATGCTTTTTGTCTCTGGTGATTGTGGATCTGTGACTGTGTGTGTGCATGCTTTTCATGTTAATGTTCTTGAGTGTGTTTGTACCCGGGGTTTTTTGGTGTGTATGTGTGTTTTCGTGTATTGTTGTGTTGTCTTATGTAGTTGTAGTTTCTCAGAGTGTCAGTTCAAAGTCCTCCCACATCCAAACAGATCCTCGACAGTGTTGTTTAATCTGTCAGTGTTGTGAATAGATGTTGTATAGATATCCTGAGTGACACTGAGAGACAGACAGACTGTCTGTCTCTCCTCTAGACTGCTGCAGAGCACATAAACAGACCTTTGATGTTCCCAGGATCACCACCAATGTCATTATCCTCCTCTCAGGCAGCTCAGCAGTGATCCTCTGACTGGAGGAAACCATCCTACCAACTTCATGGACTTTCTCCACGAGGGTCAGTGTCGCGACTTCCGCCAAGGCTGCCTCCCCTCCTTGTTCGGGCAGGCTTCGGCGTTCGTCGTCACTGGAGTACTAACCACTGCCGCCCCAATCATCATCACAATTGTCTTGTCAATCACACACACCTGGTTCTATTCCCCTAATTAGTCTGTGTATAAGTGTTCCCTCTGCCCCCTTGTCCTTGTGGGTGATTGTTTATTTGTGGAGGTTAGTGAAGCTCGGTGGAGCTTGTGTATTGTGTATCGACGGGAGTATTTTTCCCGTATGCCTTGTATTTTCCAGTGCGCCTGTTTTGTGCCCTGGAGTGTGTTTGACGCATTTCTGCGTAAACCTGTATTTTGCGGATTAAAGCCTGTTATTCTGTGATTTAACCTCCTGCGCCTGACTCCTTCATCACTACCTCATCACAGTCAGCAGCCAATCAACATCAGTAGGGTTGACAATAACTTGGGTCAATATTCAAATCAGTTAATGATTTGAATTTGAATTTAGATTTACGTTTTCTACTTTACACTAGTTTTTCCGCTAGTATTTATCTGTCGATACTAGGTAAATACCAGCTGATACTGAACTGTAAAATAAGAATCACTGCTCTATTTACCCGTAACTCCCTCCCCCTTCTCTCTCTCTCTCTCTCTTAGAATCAGAATCACCTTTATTCGCCAAGTACATTTACACATACCCGGAATTTGCCTTAGTGAGAAGATGCTGTCAGCAATACACAATATACAAACAGAATACAGACACAAGTCCACATAGACATCAAACAGAATGGACAATATTGGAACAGTAAACATAAAACACAAAACTCTGGAGCATAGACGGATTACAATGGGAATATATACAGTACCTCTCTCTCTCTCTCTCTTGAATGAGCTAAAAAGGTGTCAACAGCAGGTCTAAGACCGCATTAGAGGTGATATGGCTTTGCTCTGTATGTGTCTGTCTCTGAGTGTTGGGGTGGGATTTGTCATGATTGTGTGTGTACGCTGTGTGTACACTGTGTGTGTGTGATTGTGTATGTGTATGTGCCCCAGAGAGATGGGGCGGGTTGAGGTTGTGTTGGCAGCAGTTTGTTTGTTTCCACCAATCTTGGCTGTCCCCCATAGAGGATTGCACAGACTTAACCCACTAACCTTGAAAAGAGGTGCTTTGTTTATAAATAACCCCCCACCAATTAGAGCTGTTTTTCTGTGTCCTCCCCACTGCGCCCGGCACAATGGAATCCCTGACGAGTCGGCTCGTTAGCAGGGCTGCACAGGAGCTACCACCTCTGTAATTAGAGTATGCTATCATTCACCTGCCCCTGCCACACTGCCTGCCCTGCTACACACACACATACGCTTGCAACATACATACACACAAAAACACAGACACCCACAGTATATACACACGGTACACAGAAAACACACACACACACTGACAGTAGTAGAGCTCTAAGGGTCGGTACCAGAAAAAAAGGGGTCTGTAATAACAAAGACAAACATTTCAATCATGAAGTGTTCCTCACAGACCCACTTCTCATACTGTGGCCTTGTATCATTGGTGCCAACAACTGGGCACATAACGGGGAAATAAAGAAGAGACACACATGAACAGAAGTGCTATAATTCTCTAGCGCTTTAAGGAAGTGAGAAAAGGCGATCGGAGGGAGGCGGGGGAGGGGGAATGCTACAGCGTGAAACGCTTGAATTACGCTTTAATTGCGTCACTATTAATTATAAGTGCTGGAAATCTGTTGCGGTTTGGCTCTTTTTTTTTTTACCTCTCCCTCTGGTTCCAGTCTTTATGAAGCTATCCATTAACAGCTTAATTGCCGCTTGGTGGGCTGTGTTTTGCTGTGGCGGCCACAGTGAGTTAAACGCAGTGCCACCAGCATGCTGTCTGTTGGAGGCTGGGCCTACCGGCTGGCTGGCTGGCTGACTGGCTAGGGGAGGGATTTCAGCTGGATCATTAACACATAACCAATCAGCAGCCCCACATGATGCAATGATTGTCCGTGAGTCTAATATAAGAAAAGCCACTCTATTTCCTAAAGGGAGTGTTGATTTCTAGAAAAGCCACTCTATTTCCTAAAGGGAGTGTTGATTTCTGTAATGTCTCTTGCCTCTCCCCCTCTGCTCCTCTCTTTGTCATTGTCACGGCTGTGAAATTGCCAGGCCTGATGTTGCTGATGACGAAGAGGGAGAAACATAATGAATTCCATGTGGCCCATAAGAGGTTGACCTAGGGTTGATCAGGGGTTAACACCACTTCACCCCCAGGACAGGACACATTAGCTATTATATTGTGCATTAGCAATCACTGTGTGGTGTCTGTGTGGCTGTTACCATGACTGCCTGTCAGTGGGTGCTGTGAATATACTGTACATCTGAACCTGTCTGTGTGTGAGTATGTCCTATGTGTTGTATTGAGGCTGGGTGATCGGTGATATGTCATTGATACCCACCCCCAGACCACAACAAGAGCCTGTCAGTCAGAGACTATCTGTCTATCAGGATCTAGCTCCTGTCTACTGATGAGCATACTGTGTTAAGTGGCATTTTTACACATTCATGCATTTGATTATTGAAATAGAGGGGGGGGGGGGTTAGGGTGTGCTGGCGGTATTGAATAAGCCCCTCCCCCCCACCCAACACACACACCAATACCCCTGCATGTGACATTTGAGGTAACATCGTTAAAGACATCACAGGTGCCCGGGGCAGGGGGAGCTTGTTCATCAGGTATAGTGGAGGCTAGAGGGTGGAGTGGGGGCAGGGGAGTAGGAGTGTAGGGGGTAGAGAGTGTCAGAGCCTCTGGGTTTGACATTCACAGAAGAAGAGACAGCAAAGATGGATGCACGGCAGAATTGCATACATGCACGCATGAGAGAGCCCCTCCCCGCCCCCCTCTCCTCCTCTCACAAACACCACCCAACCAAACTCAATCCCAGACCCGACCATTGAGGAAAACTGGGGTCAACCTCAGGGTTTGTCTGTCTCTCCACCCCACACAGAGGTAGTTGAGATGCAGTATCACAAACCCTGACATAATACAGGAGTCTGGTGGGTGTTTCTCTGTCCTCCCTCCAGAACCAGGAGAAAACCAACAACCATCACTCACTAGACATGTGGGACAGATGTCTTGGTATTTTGGGTAACTCATAATTTCTCTCAAGGGGTGCACTGGTTGCCCTCTCAATCCTACCTGCAGCATTCACAGGGTCCATGACAGTAAAAAAAAAACTGCATTGTTGGTTAAGGGCTTGTAAGTAAGCATTTCACTGTAATGTCTACACCTGTTGTATTCGGCACATGTGGCAAATAAAATTTGATTTGATTTGAGTAGAATGTTGAATACCCTTTCAATGAACATATAATGTAAGTGTTAGAGGAAACACAGCTGAAAATATGTGCAGTACAAACCATAGAGGTCTGGTTGTGTTCCCTGTGAACCCTGGGACTACTCCCTGAGATGGTGAGCAGCAGGCCCCAGCCCAGCCATCTGGATTAGCCAAGCTGCCTCTCATTATTATCAGCCAGGGGATCTCAGCAGACACACAGTCAGGTAGACAGACAGACAGACAGCACCAGGGCCTAGAGACCTATTTTTAGGCCCAAGCTCAGGATCAAGGTAATGCCATGCTGTTTCTCCCTGTCTGTCCACTGCAGTCAGCAGGGATGGGCTGGTCAGGCAAACCCTACATCAGTCACGGGCATGTTAAAGAGAGTGAGCTGTCTTTCTGCTGGTCTGCAGTACTGAGAGATGCTGCTGCAGGCAGGCAGGGCTGTGATCTGTAGGTCTGCTCGTTGCTGACGGCTGGAGAAAACCAATCAACCTTGGCTCCCTATTCCCCGACCCATCGTTTTGTTAATGACCTGGTCTGACAGGAGAGCTGCAGGAACTGCCCCCTCTCTCCTCTGCCACTCGATGGCTGACCGCTCCCCATCAACAACATGTAAATTACTCAGAGAGAAGGGCCTGAGACCACCACAACACATCACTGCATCACACACCATTCTGATTATTTCATACATGACTTAAGGATTGTTGTATCTGTGTAATAACGGTTTAATGTCGTTACACCTGAAAAGGACTTCTAGTCAGCCATGTTGATCTTCTATCCAGCAGCCATGTTGGTGTACAGTTCCTTCCCCTCCTCCTCCTCCTCCTCCTCCTCCTCCTCCTCCTCCTCCTCCTCCTCTTCCTCCTCCTCCTCCTTCTCTCTTCTCTCCATCCCTGGTCTGTGCTGCTCACTGGTCATTAAGGTCATTGACCTGTCATCTGATAGCAGTCAATGAGCTAACCAAATGAGTCACCTAATATCTGACTCCCACTGCAGGCACAGACACTCTCAATGCCGGGATGTACATTAGCAACATACACAAGAAGAGGGGAGATGAAAGGGCGGCAGGTAGCTTAGGGGTTAAGAGCATTGTGCCAGTAACCGAAAGGTCGCTGGTTCTAATCCCCGAGCAGACTAGGTGAAAATCTGTCGATGTGCCCTTGAGCAAGGCACTTAACCCTAATTGCTCCTGTAAGTCGTTCTGGATAAGAGCATCTGCTAAATGACCAAAAAATAAATAAATTTAATTAAAAATTTAAGAAAATGT
>NW_028163730.1:0-66825 GCF_964263955.1 Coregonus lavaretus
GAGAGAGAGAGAGAGAGAGAGAGATAAATCATCTTTATTGGGTCTGGGAGCCCACCACACAATAAATACTCATACAAAACCGTATTTACACATCAATTAAAAACACAACTCCAATTCCTCCTCCACAGTAACTGAACACAACAGCCTCTGAATAGAATACCCCATATACTCATAAACAGATCAATATTGTTGACAAGTTTATAATAGGCAAACTCAACCCTTAGTCTCGCTGCCAACATTCCCTCCAGCATTCCCACCACATCCACAGACCCCTGTCCCTGAATACTGTTCTTTCGGGTCTTCCATATCGCTAATTTTGCTGCCCCTAACACAAAATTAAGCAACACAACTACACCTTTCTGACTAAACCTGTACTTTGGCCCAAATATATACAGTTGGGAAGAGAAAACCTCTCCCAACGTTGAGAACCAATTAGTGATCAGGTCAATCATCCCGACCAACCTGGGACACTGTAAAAACAGATGTGCCAGAGTTTCAGACTCAGCACAGAATGGACACCCCTCCCCAACAGTAGGATCCAGGTGTACCAGATACATATTGGTGGCTATGGCTCCATGTATTATCCTCCATTGGAGGTCAGCTGTCCTCTTATCAATAGGCAGTTTGTATAATGATCGCCAACAGCCTTTTGGGGAGGCACCTGGACCAAGCACACCCGCCCACCTCGTTGATTTTACCCCTTCCAGGGAAGAGGCATCTGACACCTTTACACATATTCTGTACATGGCCTTCTTTCCCACCTCCTTGAACTCCCCCAGCTCTGGGGTATCGAAGGAAAGCAGCATCCCCACGTCCTCCTCGAATGCCCCCGCCGCAGCACTAACAATCAGTGCAGGGAACACATAATCCAGACCCTCCTTCCACCGATCAGAATTGGAAGTGTCAGTCACATACTGCAGATGAAGTACTGGCAAGGAGTCACAGACCTCAGCGACGACCTTCCTCAGTAGGCGAGACGATCGGATCCCCGCTCTTTCTCCCAGCTCCTCCAACAACCTATTCCTGTTCCGCATCAGATGACCCAGCTTAGTACACCCCACGCCTAACAGGCATGAACGTAGGCTAGCTGAACCCAGAACACGGGACTGGATGGCAGTGTTGTGAAAAAGAGGCTCTTCAAAAAGCCACATCCCTGGTGGCGTGCAAGCCTTAAGGGACTTGACCAGAACTCTTCAAGCCTGCATAACAGACTCATAAAATGGAGTCAGGCCAGGCAACTCACCCCCCTCCAGCTTTAAGAGGAAAAGGTGCTTGTCTAAGCCCAAACAGCCCGCTCTCCTCATCAATGTGTAGGCTGTGTCAACCCAGCTAGAACCGTCACTGTACAACAGTCTCTGTGCTGCTTGAAGCCGGAAAGCCATGATCCTGGAAGAAATGTCCACCAGGCCTTGCCCACCCTCGTGCAGTGGCAAGTACAGGGCTGAAGCTTTAATCCAATGTTGTCCAGACCAGAAGAAATTGACAAGGGTCCTCTGAAGCTCTTGTATCAGACCCTTTGGTGGCTGCAAAATCATTAGTCTGAGCCACAGGGTAGAGGCAGCAAGATTATTAGCTACCAGTACCCTTCCCCTATAAGACAGCTGGGGCAGCACCCATTTCCACCTTGACAGTCTGGCACACACTTTCTCCACTACACCCTCCCAGTTCTTTTTCTGAAAGACATCGGAGCCTAGAAAAACCCCCAAAGTCTTCATCCCATCTCTGCCCCACTGAAGCCCCCCTGGTAACCGTGGAGCGGACCCCATTTGAAGCTGGCCTGCCCACAGCGCTTCACTCTTTCCCCAATTGACTCTAGCTGAAGAGGCCCCCTCATACACCTTTAAAGCGTTTGAGAGAACCTTAACATCCTCACCCCCTGTAATAAAAACTGTCACATCATCTGCATACGCAGACAGTGCTATCGTGGGACCCTTCATAACCCCTGGCATAGAGAAACCAGTAAGCCTCGCTCTTAAAAAACAAAGCATTGGTTCAATCGCCAGACTATAAAACTCAAAATTACCTTTTGTAACCCTCCATTTTTCCCAAAACAACAAAAACCTTTCCCAAAACATGACATCATGTAACAATTTAACATTAAAATACCAATAAGATGATGACCTTCGTGGACAGGACAAGTGAATATCAACAGTGACAATATGGTGATCAGAGAAACCCACAGGAGTAATGTCACACCTTCAACCCTACTACAGTATTGCTCAGATACATACAACCTGTCTAACCTTGCTGCACTGACATGACCTTCATTAACTTTCAGCCATGTGTACTGCCTAACTTTTGCATTCCTTACTCTCCACACATCAGAAAGCTCAAACTCAGTTAACAGACCAGACAGGCAAGTGGCTGACCGCAGGTGAGGTTCTTCAGCGGTGCGATCAACAGTAAAATCCACTGTACAGTTCCAGTCCCCCCCTAAAACCATACACCCCTCTTGGTCACACTGTCTTAAGGTTTCCTTTATTTTATCAAAACCAACAATACGCTCTGTACCCTCATTAGGAGCATAAACATAAAAAATAAATAAAAAAAAAACCCTAACATCCAACTTGACCAATAAAACCCGACCCTTGACAATCTCTGTTGTAGATACCACAGTCACCCCTAAGCCTGAAGAAAACAAGATTGCCACCCCAGCACTGAAATTAGTACCATGACTGAGTATATGCTGCCCCTCCCACCACATACCCCAGTCAACCTCATTTTCCTCATCACTATGTGTCTCCTGTAGGAAAACTACATTAAGCCTTTTCTGTTTTATTACTTCTAATATCCAAGCCCTCTTATTCTTGTCCCTTCACCCATTAATATTGAGAGAACCTACCCTTAGTACCTCCATATAGAAAATAAAAAGGAAAAGCAGAAGAAACCACAGAGAAACCAGACAAAGAGAATAGAACACCCTATGAGGCATAATCATCATCATTATTTACATTTTCTCTTAACCTGACCACGTTTCCCACCACCTTTTGCTGCTGCAACAGCAGTAACACATTTCCTCAAGCGAAACCGCTACTTCTCACTCAACTGGTCTAACCCCACCGTCTTCTGTAACATCACAGCTGACCTCACAAACTTATCAACATCAAAATAATCTGCCAATTTGACAGATTTCCCAAAAGTCTGATCAATAAACCAATTTACCTCCTCTAGATCGTAAATTGAGTCCTCACCAGCTGATATCGTATCAAGAGCGATATCCATATCCTTCTCCTGATCCTCCTCAACTGAGGCCACAGACCACCGACTCCCCTCTACCACATCCCTTTCAACACTCCCCACTTGCACCCCATCACTCGTACCAGGCATCTCCTCCACTACCTGGGAGACTAGCCCCACCTGAACCCCATTACTCGTAGTGGGCATCTCCTCCACTACCTGGGAAACTAGCCCCACCTGAACCCCATTACTCGTAGTGGGCATCTCCTCCACTACCTGGGAACCTAGCTCCACATGAACCCCCCAATGTACCCCAGCACTCATAGTGGGCATCTCCTCCACTACCTGGGAGATTAGCTCCACATGAACCCTCTCCTGTAACCCATTACTCGTAGTGGGCATCTCCTCCACTACCTGGGAGACTAGCCCCACCTGAACCCCATTACTCATAGTGGGCATCTCCTCCACTACCTGGGAGATTAGCTCCACATGTACCCTCTCCTGTACCCCAGCACTTGTACTGGGCACCTCCTCACCAGTCTGAGGAAATGGCCCTTCAGATCCATCCTTACCTTCTACAACAATATTTTTCTGCTGCATAACATTTCCCTCTGGTACAAGTTGCAACTCTCAACACGGACAACTTGTTCCTCAGCAACAGATGCTTGTGGCTGCTCTACCGCTGTCAGCCCACCTCTCCCTACATCAGTGGGCCCAGGCATTACGAGGACCACCTGCGCCCCTCCCTCTGCCTTCTCCCTTTTCGGGCAAGCATGTCGCTTATGACCAACATCCCCACACTCAAAACACAGTTGACTACCCGTACTAGCATAAGCCATATACAGTCTATTGTCATACTTGACTTTAAACGCTAACTCCAAAGTCTGCTCCGGTGAGTCCAAAAACATAAACACCTGTCGCCGAAATGACATAACCTGTTTCAACGTCGGGTGTTTGCAACCCAATGGGACAACCTTAATAGAACTTGCAAACTTCCCAAAGCGCAATAACTCGCGCTCCAATAGCTCATTTGGAATAAACGGCGGTACATTTGAAATCGTTACCCTTGTTGACGGAGAAAAAAGTGGCGTAACTTGAATAAACATTCCTTTAAGAAGTACGCCATGCTCAACCATACGATCAACAAGGCGCTCTTCTTTAAGAAATACCACCACCGCTTTATTCATCCGTGACGCATAAGCAACATTCTCATATCCTACCCTCTCTCCTACGGCGACCAGAACCTCCTCCACCGTGACAGTAGCTTCAGTAACACACCTAAAGCCGTGCCGAAGTGACAGGGACGGCGTCCCCATTCGGGCCGCCATCCCCACCAAAATCAGCGTAATTTCGACACGAAAAACAATATACTTAATTCTACCACAACAAGAAAATAGAAATAATAACCTTAATCATGCATAGAAGAAAAAAAGGATATCACCAAGAAAAGGAAAACCCAGGATATTTAACTCTACACAACACTCGCACTTAGCACTCACTCAATCAATTCCCAGCATGCACCAAACACTCCCAGCATGCAGAGAGAGAGAGAGAGAGAGAGAGAGAGAGAGAGAGAGAGAGAGAGAGAGAGAGAGAGAGAGATGACAGCCACTAACGATTCTCAATCATGTAAGTCGCATCTCAGTGCTGAGGACTCAATATCCCTCTGTCAGTTTTGATAGAGGTGCTTCCCTGGTTGTTGGATCAGTGGGGACGGACTGATGCAGAGCACATTTACTGTGTAAGAAGACGGGACATTTCAGACATTGCCCTGCCTGAATTGCACTCACAGTTTATTATCAGACTCTGTCTCTCTCTCACTCGCTCTGTTTCATTGTAACATGTTCATCCCCTTCCCTACCTCTGGAGGAAGGCATTATATTTCCCCCAATCCTCTTCTGTGATAAGATGGGAAAGGTGGCACTGATTTTTTTGTATTGCCTTCTGCCTCCTTCGCCCCTCTGAATACTAGGAGAACTCTATCATCCCCACAATCCCCTCAGCACCTCTCACACCCCTCTGCATCCCACCATACCAAGGGTCTGCTCTTTTCACATCTCTCCAGCTTCTCTGTCGTCCTCTCTCCGGAAACAGATGAGTATAGAGCTCCAGGTAACTGTGACAGACACATCAGAGGTGCTGTTGCAAGAGGCACTGCCACTACTCGATGGCTGAGATTGCTATCTTTGTACCAGTAGGTGAAAGGCTCACTGCTTCAGATATCTCTGTGTTCCAGCCTTGAAGACAGGGGTTGTCTAAAAAAGGATGTCCGAGTTAAATATTCTGAAAGTGTACTAAGTGAAGGAGACGATTGTAGGTTGGAAAAAGGTATTAACATAACATTAACATTTTTGATGATTCTTCGATTTTCTTTTATCTTTGAGTGGGGAATAATAATCTGGTGTTTCCAAGTATTGCGAGGGATTACAACAGAAGACCACCAAACCACTAAAGAGGATTTAAGTACTGCCTCTTCCAGAGCAGGCAGGAAAAGTCCCTCTATGGAATGTGGGGATTAGCAATAGGGAATATATATGCGAAGCACGACGGAAAATCTGTTAATCTTAACAAATACATGCTGTTACATTAGGTACAGTATTAGTCTCCCATGTGGACATTTTTTTGTTGTTGCCCGTGCTACAGACAGCTATATCGGTCCGCTAATACAGGACTAGTAAAGACTGGTATGAAAAATAAAAAAATAAAAAATAATAATACATTTTCAGGGGATGCTTCAGTACCCTCAGCACCCCTACTTCCTGCAGCTATGCATGTGGAAATACATTCATTATAATCTAGCAATACCTATTCATAGATTTAGTATCCACCTACTTGCAACAAAGAGCCCTCATCATTAATGTATAAGATTTGTATGGAAAATACAAATGTTCTTCATTCTTATTTTATTTTATTTAACCTTTATTTAACCAGGTAAGACCCACTATTGTGAATTATGATGATACAATCCATGTTTATATCTAAATAGTATAGTCATCCTACAACAACATTCTGTATCCATGACAACAACATTGCCTGAGTAGATATCTCATCAGAGGTCCTTCAAAGTCATTTGCATTGTGTTCTTGGGTATCTAGACTGAACAATAATATAAATGCAACATGTAAAGTTTTGGTCCCATGTTTCATGAGCTGAAATAACAGATTCCAGAAATGTTCCATACACCCAAAAAGCTTATTTCTGTCAAATGTTGTGCACAAATGTTTTACATCCCTGTTAGTGAGCATTTATCATTTTCCAAGATAATCCATCCACCTGACAGGTGTGGCATATCAAAAAGCTGATTAAACAGCATGATCATTACACAGGTGCACCTTGTGCTGGAGACAATAAAAGGCCACTCTAAAATGTGCAGTTTCGTCACACAACACAATGCCACAGATGTTTTAAGTTTTGAGGGAGAGTGCAATTAGCATGCGGACTGTGTCCAATGACTGTGTCCACCAGAGCTGTTGCCAGATCATTTTATGTTAGTTTCTCTACCATAAGCCGCCTCCAATGTCGTTTTAGAGAATTTGGCAGTACGTTCAACCGGCCTCACAACCGCAGACCAGGTGTACCACGCCAGCCCAGGACCTCCACATCCGGCTTCTTCAACAACGGGATCGTCTGAGATCAGCCACCTCAACAGCGGATGAAACTGAAGAATTTCTGCACAAACTGTCAGAAACCGTCTCAGGGAAGCTCATCTGCTTGCTCGTCGTCCTCACCAGGGTTTTGACCTGACAGCAGTTCGGCGTTGTAACTGACTTCAGTGGGCATACGCTCACCTCCGATGGCCACTGGCACACTAGAGAATTGTGCTTTTCAAGGAGGAATCCCGGTTTTAACTGTACCGGGTAGATGGCAGACAGCCTGTATAGCGTTATGTGGGAGAGCGGTTTGCTGATGTCAACATTGTGAACAGAGTGCCCCATGGTGGCAGTGGGGTTATGGTATGGGCAGGCATAAGCTACAGACAACGAACACAATTGCCAGCAGCATACCACCCTGCATCTCACTGCTGGCTTTCCTCTGAAGCTAAGCAGAGTTGGTCCTGGTCGGTCCCTGGATGGGAGACCAGATGCTGCTGGAAGTGGTGTTGGAGGGCCAGTATATCCCAATGCCCCAGGGCAGTGATTGGGGGCATTTCCCTGTGTAGGGTGCTGTCTTTCAGATGTGGCGTTAAACGGGTGTCCTGACTCTCTGTGGTCACTAAAGATCCCATGGCACATATCGTAAGAGTAGGGGTGTTAACCCCGGTGTCCTGGCTAAATTCCCAATCTGGCCACCTAATCATCCCCAGCTTCCAAATGGCTCATTCATCCCCCCTCCTCTCACCTGTAACTATTCCCCAGGCTGTTGCTGTAAATGAGAATGTGTTCTCAGTCAATTTACCTGGTAAAATAAAACACATTTTATCGATGGCAATTTCAATGCACAGAGATACCGTGACGAGATCCTGATGCCGGGCCATTCATCTGCCGCCATCACCTCATGTTTCAGTATGATAATGCACAGCCCCATGTCGCAAGAATCTGTACACAATTCCTGGAAGCAGAAAATGTCCCAGTTCTTCCATGGCCTGCATTCTCACCAGACATGTCACCCATTGAGTATGTGTGGGATGCTCTGGATCAACGTGTACGACAGCATGTTCCAAGTTCCCGCCAATATCTAGCAACTTCGCACAGACATTGTCGGACAACATTCAGCAGGCCACAATCAACAGCCTGATCAACTCTATGCGAAGGAGATGTGTCGCGCTGCATGAGGCAAATGGTGGTCACAACAGATACTGATGGGTTTTCTGATCCACGCCCCTACCTTTCTTTTAAGGTATCTGTGAACAGCTGATGCATATCTGTATTCCCAGTCATGTGAAATCCATAGATTAGGGCCTAATTTATTTATTTCAATTGACTGATTTCCTTATATGAACTGTAACTCAGAAAAATCTTTGAAATTGTTGCATATTGCGTCTATTTTTTGGTTCAGTATACAGTATACTCTCCACAATAGCTACCAGGCAAAGGCCAGCGAGAGTTATTTACCATGTTGTTAACCTAACTCATTCAGATGACAATTTCATATGACAGTCTGGTCACGTTTGTTGACTTAATATGGGTGGAGATTTATGGGAGCAGATAAGGTTTTTCCACCACTGGGCCTGTCAGTCCATATGTATTACAATTTGAAGGACGTCAAATGGCAACTAGTTTTATTTTTCATGCTCAACTTGTCAGTGTTCCAAATGGGATGTTATTTCTATTTTCTTATTTAGGCACAGTACTTGACTTGGGCAGGAGCTCACCGGAATTGAGTATTGGGGCACCTCAAAAAAAAAATCTGCTTGAGTTCCTGCACCTCCTATAGAAAGAATATTAGCTGATAGATGAATTTGTATGTTTAATGTAATGACTAAAATATTCCTCCCCGTTACTGTATAACTGTGTAAACTGTGTTAGAGTTGTAAGACAATAAAACCACTAACAGGGAAGGGGGGTAGAAACTGTTGGAGACAAACATTCCATAGGAAGGGGGGACCTAGAAACTGTTAAATTTAAACATTCTATACTGTGGAAAGTCACAGGCCGCCTAAAGGTGGGCGGAGCAAGTTCCTTTGTGTGAACGCATATATAAAGACTGTGTGGGTTTTTAGCGGGAGAGTGCTCTCTGAATAAAAGGACTGATCTATTGCAGACTGGAAATGTGTTCAATTCTTCGTTAACCAGAGCCTTACAACCTCTGGGAATTTTTCAAAGCTTAAGTGATAGTTGAGTTCAACCATTGAGATAACAAAATTCTCATGACATTAGCGCAACAGTATTGAGAAGTTCCTGCACCTAAATATAAACGGTACCCGCACCCAAAATGAGTACCGGCACCTATTTCAATCCAATCAAGCACTGGCCTAAACATGCATACACCATCAGATAGAATTCATAGCAAGCAGTAGGGAGAGGTTGGGAAAACGAAAGGGATATTGACAACGATAATAATAATAATAATACATTTTATTTGGCAGATACCTTTCAGGACACTCAAGGACGTCTTACATAAAATCTAGTGTTGTACTAAATCTAATCCTTCAAAGGCATTTGAATTGTTTCTTGGGTATCTACAGAGCATTCGGAAAGTATTCAGACCCTTTCACTTTTTCCACATTTTGTTACGTTACAGCCTTATTCTAAAATGGATCAAATGAAACATTTTCCTCATCAATCTACACACAATACCCTATAATGACAAAGCAAAAACTGGTTTTTAGATTTCTTTGCAAATGTATTACAAATAAAAAACAGAAATACCTTATTTACATAAGTATTCAGACCAAAACAAAAGTGAAAAAAGTGAAGGGGTCTGAATACTTTCCAAATGCACTGTATATTCTTACAATAGCTCCCAGGCAAAGGCCAGCGAGAGTTATTTACCATGTTGTTAACCTAACAAATTCAGATGACCATTTCATATGACATACTGTTCACTGTCTATTCTCTCTTCCCTTTGACAGATTTATTTGGCAGATGCCTTTCAGGACACTCAAGGACATCTTACATAAAATCTAGTGCTGTACATAAAATCAATGTCCTTTAGTCCTATGTAATGAATT
The DNA here is from genome assembly GCF_964263955.1 of Coregonus lavaretus. Classification (NCBI taxonomy): domain Eukaryota; kingdom Metazoa; phylum Chordata; class Actinopteri; order Salmoniformes; family Salmonidae; genus Coregonus; species Coregonus lavaretus. Next base: position 9,788 of record NW_028163730.1, read on the forward strand.
TGAATTATACCTGATTATTTACTTGGAAAAAACAAAAACACATTTTTAAGAAAACTATCAGCTTATCAATTTCAAAAGAATGGGCAGGTTCTGGCACGTATCACTTGGCACTGATTCACTACATTACCAAAAGTATGTGGACACCTGCTTGTCTAACATCTCATTCCAAAATCATGGGCATTAATATGGAGTTGGTCACCCCTTTGCTGCTATAACAGCTTCCACTCTTCTGGGAAGGCTTTCCACTAGATGTTGGAACATTGCTGCGGGGACTTGCTTCCATTTAGCCACAAGAGCATTAGTGAGGTCGGGCACTGGTGTTGGGCGATTAGGTCTGGCTCGCAGTCGGCGTTCCAATTAATCCCAAAGGTGTTCAATCAATTTTATTTTATATAGCCCTTCTTACATCAGCTAATATCTCGAAGTGCTGTACAGAAACCCAGCCTAAAACCCCAAACAGCTAGTAATGCAGGTGTAGAAGCACGGTGGCTAGGAAAAACTCCCTAGAAAGGCGAAAACCTAGGAAGAAACCTAGAGAGGAACCAGGCTATGAGGGGTGGCCAGTCCTCTTCTGGCTGTGCCGGGTGAAGATTATAACAGAACCATGCCAAGATGTTCAAAAATGTTCATAAGTGACAAGCATGGTCAAATAATAATCAGGAATAAATCTCAGTTGGCTTTTCATAGCCGATCATTAAGAGTTGAAAACAGCAGGTCTGGGACAGGTAGGGGTTCCATAACCGCAGGCAGAACAGTTGAAACTGGAATAGCAGCAAGGCCAGGCGGACTGGGGACAGCAAGGAGTCACCACGGCCGGTAGTCCCGACGTATGGTCCTAGGGCTCAGGTCTCTCAGTTGGCTTTTCATAGCCGATCATTAAGAGTTGAAAACAGCAGGTCTGGGACAGGTAGGGGTTTCGTAACCGCAGGCAGAACAGTTGAAACTGGAATAGCAGCAAGGCCAGGCGGACTGGGGACAGCAAGGTGTCATCATGCCCGGTAGTCCTGACGTATGGTCCTAGGGCTCAGGTTCTCAGAGAGAAAGAGAGAACGAGAGAATTAGAGAGAGCATACTTAAATTCACACAGGACACTGGATAAGACAGGAGAAGTACTCCAGGTATAACCAACTAACCCCAGCCCCCCGACACATAAACTACTGCAGCATAAATACTGGAGGCTGAGACAGGAGCGGTCCGGAGACACTGTGGCCCCATCCGAAGAAACCCCCGGACAGGGCCAAACAGGAAGGATATAACCCCACCCACTCTGCCAAAGCACAGCCCCCGCACCACTAGAGGGATATCCTCAACCACCAACTTACAATCCTGAGACAAGGCCGAGTATAGCCCACAGAGGTCTCCACCACAGCACAAACCAAGGGGGGGCGCCAACCCAGACAGGAAGATCACGTCAGTAACTCAACCCACTCAAGTGACGCACCCCTCCCAGGGACGGCATGAAAGAGCACCAGCAAGCCAGTGACTCAGCCCCTGCAACAGGGTTAGAGGCAGAGAACCCCAGTGGAGAGGGGAACCGGCCTGGCAGAGACAGCAAGGGCTGTTCGTTGCTCCAGAGCCTTTCCGTTCACCTTCACACTCCTGGGCCAGACTACACTCAATCATATGACCTACTGAAGAGATAAGTCTTCAGTAAAGACTTAAAGGTTGAGACCGAGTCTGCGTCTCTCACATGGGTAGGCAGACTGTTCCATAAAAATGGAGATCTATAGGAGAAAGCCCTGCCTCCCGCTGTTTGCTTAGAAATTCTAGGGACAATTAGGAGGCCTGCGTCTTGTGACCGTAGCGTACGTATTGGTATGTACGGCAGGACCAACTCGGAAAGATAGGTAGGAGCAAGCCCATGTAACGCTTTATAGGTTAACAGTAAAACCTTGAAATCAGCCCTTGCCTTAACAGGAAGCCAGTGTAGGGAAGCTAGCACTGGAGTAATATGATCAAATTTCTTGGTTCTAGTCAGGATTCTAGCAGCCGTATTTAGCACTAACTGAAGTTTATTTAGTGCTTTATCCGGGTAGCCGGAAAATAGAGCATTGCAGTAGTCTAACCTAGAAGTAACAAATGCATGGATTAATTTTTCTGCATCATTTTTGGACAGAACATTTCTGATTTTTGCAATGTTACGTAGATGGAAAAAAGCTGTCCTTGAAACAGTCTTGATATGTTCGTCAAAAGAGAGATCAGGGTCAAGAGTAACGCCGAGGTCCTTCACAGTTTTATTTGAGACGACTTTACAACCATCAAGATGAATTGTCAGATTTAACAGAAGATCTCTTTGTTTCTTGGGACCTAGAACAAGCATCTCTGTTTTGTCCGAGTTTAAAAGTAAAAATGTGTTCGATGGGAAGTTCTTCCACACCGATCTCGACAAACTATTTCTGTATGGACCTTGCTTTGTGCACAGGGGCATTGTCATGCTGAAACAGGAAAGGGCCTTCCCCAAACTGTTGCCACAAAGTTGGAAGCACAGAATTGTCTAGAATGTCATTGTATGCTGTAGCGTTAAGATTTCCCTTAACTGGAACTAAGAGCCTAAACCATGAAAAATCAGCCCCAGACCATTATTCCACCTCCACCAAACTTTACAGGTGGCACTATGCATTCGGGCAGGTTGCGTTCTCCTGGCGTCCGCCAAACCCAGATTCGTCCGTCGGACTGCCAGATGGTGAAGCGTGATTCATCACTCCAGAGAACGCATTTCCACTGCTCAAGAGTCCAATGGCAGCTAGCTTTACACCACTCCAGCCGACGCTTGGCATTGCACATGGTGATCTTAGGCTTGTGTGCTGCTGCTCGGCCATGGAAACCCATTTCATGAAGCTCCCGACAAACAGTTATTGTGCTGACATTGCTTTTAGAGGCAGTTTGGAACTCGGTAATGAGTGTTGCAACCGAGGACAGGCAAATTTTAAGTGCTACACGCTTCAGCACTCAGCGGTCCCGTTCTGTGAGCTTGTGTGACCTACCACTTCGCACTGAGCCGTTGTTGCTCGTAGACGTTTCCACTTCACAATAACAGCACTTACAGTTGACCGGGGCAGCTCTAGCAGGACAGAAATTTGACAAACTGACTTGTTGGAAAGGTGGCATCCTATGACGGTGCCACGTTGAAAGTCACTGAGGTCTTCAGTAAGGCCATTCTACTGCCAATGTCTGTCTATGGAGATTGCATGGCTGTGAACTCAATTTTATACACCTGTCAGCAACTGGTGTGGCTGAAATAGCCGAATCCACTCATTTAAAGGGGTGTCCACATATTTTTGGTGATGTAGTGTACCATGTGCAGTAAACAGTAGCTATCACTTTGTAGGCTAGGCTACACTGTGTATGCTATTCACCGTTAGCTAGCTAGACCCACTATTCAACTTGGCTAGCAAAAAAACAATTAAAATGGCCAAAGAAAGCTCACTGTTGGAGAATTTGTCAAGTTATTTGATATCAGTGATTTCGCCATGAAGGGCCTCCAGTCCAGCTCTATATCAATCACTGATTGCATTCATCTAATCGAGGGCCTTAAAGACAGTTTCAGTACATTCAGAGAGAATCATCAGCACTACAGCGCTGTTTTTATTCAACACTTTCAAAAATCATAAAACATACTTCTCCACTTCAACTCGCACTCTCTCCCTACCTCCACTGAGACATGACCATCAGTAAAAATAAAAAAATAAAAGTTATTTCAAATTATGCTCTGATGTGCCTCGCAAGTAATAGGCTACAACAACTGACCTCTGACCAGTGTTATCATATAGCCTATGTGGTATCTGAGGAATGTATGACTTTGCTAATGGTTTCAAATGGTTTTAGAGGATGTTGACTCAGCTTAAAGGGAGCATCTGGGGAGTAGTTCTATAGGGGCACCCTAAAGCCGAGGAAGTCTGTTAGGTGGCCTCCTGGGATTGGTCTGTAGGGGAAAACACCCATATTATGTTACATAGGGCATAGGATATAAATACCACGGTTAAAACAAAGGAGGACAGAATAATCATTTTTGAGATTGGGCCGTTGTTCTCCAGATATCTGCAGATATCTGTAAATTGATGCTGGAACCCTTTGATATAAATAAACCTTTATAATCAAAGTACAGTGTAAGCGGACTTCTTATCATCACAGCATAGATCAGCATCGTTGTCTCAGACACCACACCTAGCTTGTGACTCAAGTTTTAAATAAGGCACTCTATGTTATTTATAATAAGGGGTAGGCCTGCTTGGAGAAAATATGACCTCTCTTATTATAGCTATATGAAAATAGGCAAATGCATTAAACAATAGCCAATCATTTTTAGGAATTTAATTTAATTGGAAATATAACTTTTCCCTGTGCTTCTCCGCCTGCCCATTCACTATAGTTAGGCCCTATAGGCTGTTGATCATTTCATTGATATCACACAATACACTGCAGTTGCCTTTATCTCCCGCGCCCAATAGAGAACTGCACTCATCTTGCATTTTGACTCATAATGTGATCTCGACTAAGAAAAGGTTGGTGACCACTGTTCTAGTCTAAGCTATGGCTGCCTATTGTGATTATTACTGTTATATCAGGGCATTAGGTTCTAGTCTGATAGTCTGTTAATTATATGGTTTATTATGTATAGCTCTACGTGAGTCGCATGTTAAATGCAAGAGTCATGGAAGAGATTTCCGTGGGCATACAATACTATTTGGTATGTAATGCGAAATCACATGTTAGATGGTTTGTTGTGTGCCATCCATTACATTAGGGTATAGGGTAGGCTAAGCTTTTATGATCATTTAATGGTGATTTTGAGTGCCCACCTACTTTTTTGCTGGCACTGCCATCCACGGATCTCTGCCTACACCACTCGTATAAATGCCACAGAATAATTGCCTTCCCCATAGATTCTGTCACATCGATCCCTCATGTGAATTATTAAAATGACCCCCCACTCCGTGTTCTCCTCTGTAGGAGTGCTGGTTCAATGATGCACACCCCTGGAAGGATATACACACATCTGTAGCTTCCCAGACTTTTGCGTTGTAGTGCTCTGTGATTTTTCATGTATTATTTTGTTTTGTGTGACTTGGCAAAACCAATATTGTCAAAAAATAATGTATTCTGCTGAGCACCTTGTGTTATACAGTACGGTCAGTGCCAAGTGCCTAAAACAAGATAAGCAGAACAACAGAACAACAGAGTAAACATTCACAAACAATGCCCTTTAGAAATGCTGAAATTCATTCATATTGAACTCTGTTGTAAAAAGATAAATACAGTATATTGTGAATATCATGCTTGATTCCTCAACTCCTGTTCCCTTAATGCAATTACCATCTATAATGTGCAGTAATGTAGTATATTATGGAGGTTGATGTTTAAGCTTTGAGGCATTAATTTGTATTCCTCTGTCTGATTTGAGTACCGTGACAATTGAGCCGCTTCATCAACACAGGTTAATTGTACTGTCTAGCTCCACGCATGTGTGAATACTCAGCCTTAAGTCTTCTCCAGACATTTTCATTACTTTTAAAGTTTTCAGATCAAATAGATATTTTCTGTATAGTGTGCAAATGTTATGGTCTTGTGCCAATGAAAACATGTTGAATAATGTTGTTAAGACAGCACATAGAAGTGGGTGGAAGTTTGAGAGAACAAGAACATACTGTATGACACACTTCCTCCCTCTCCTTTGTTCTTCAGATGTTTTAGGGCTTAAGACTTACATCTTAGTCATTTAGCAGACGCTCTTATCCAGAGCGACTTACAGGAACAATTAAGGTTAAGTGCCTTGCTCAAGGATAGATTTTTCACCTAGTCTCCTCAGGGACTTGAACCAGCAACCTTCGGGTTACTAGCCCAACACGCTTAACCTCTAGGCTGCCGGCTGCCCTACCTTCCCCACTTAACTTTTATGTTGGCAGATAACATACGGTCCTATTAGAACACTCTGCCTTAGTCAACTGATTGAATCATTGATTGCCTAAAAGTGGTGCGCGGGTCAGCTGTTTCTTCACCCGCACCCGCCCGCAATTGCTAATATCCTATCCACAACCGCCCGACTATATGTGATAAAATGAAAGTCTGAGGCCCACACCCAACCCTAACCCGCAAATATAAAAAATGTGCTATAGGCTATAGTCAAAGACTACAGAATTATTTTTTGACAGGGGATGCAGGATTTCTTTTGGCCTAATTTAGATATGTTTCTGCTTATAATTTCCGACATTTTGGTGGGCTATTTGTTAGTCAACTTGGCTATAATTCGATACATGTAGTTCCTCTTTTGTCATTAGCCTAAATAAACCCTTGCTCAATAGAATAATGCAAAAAGATCAATAGAATGAATGCTTAAATCTAGTTGACATTGGTAAAGTTCTCTGTCATCTTTCACGGAGCAGACGTTTAGGGACTGGAGAGAAAATATAATAACGGCCAAAAAAAAAACGGGAAAGATTTTCTGTGCAAAATTACATCAGTTTGACCGGTTGTAAGGAAAAAGAAAACTGTGAAAATGACCCAACATGTTTCTGATAAGATTTCATTTCGGATTCGATGCATATTTTATGTGGTTGAAATACTATCAGCTTTTATGATGAAGACAGCACCTCTACAGGTTGTATCTAACAGAGCATTGCATTCCCTAAAGATGCATAAAGAAAGAAATCATATCCACTCCTGTTCCCAAGTCCATAAACAAACAGGAAAACGCTCATCCAGAGGCGGCGCTCCTAGTGGCCGGGGACTTTAATGCAGGGAAACAAATCCGTTTACCTCATTTCTACCAGCATGTTAAATGTGCAACTAGAGGAAAAAAATCTAGACCACCTTTACTCCACATACAGAGACGCGTACAAAGCTCTCCCTCGCCCTCCATTTGGCAAATCTGACCATAACTCTATCCTCCTGATTCCTGCTTACAGGCAAAATCTAAAGCAGGAAGCACCAGTGACTCGTCAATAAAGAAGGGGTCAGATGATGCAGATGCTAAGCTACAGGGCTGTTTTGCTAGCACAGACTGGAATATGTTCCGGGATTCTTCCGATAACATTGAGGAGTACACCACACCATTCACTGGCTTCATCAATAAGTGCATTGATGGCGTCGTCCCCACAATGACCATACGTACATACCCCAACCAGAAGACATGGATTACAGGCAACATCTGCACTGAGCTAAAGGGTAGAGCTGCCGCTTTCAAGGAGCGGGACTCTAACCCGGACGCTTATAAGAAATCCCGCTATGCCCTTCGACGAAACATCAAACAGGCAAAGCGTCAATACAGGACTAAGATTGAATCGTACTACACCGGCTCCGAAGCTCGTCGGATGTGGGAGGGCTCGCAAACTATTACAGACTACAAAGGGAAGCACAGCCGCGAGCTGCCCAGTGACACAAGCCTACCAGACGAGCTCAATTACTTCTATGCTCGCTTCGAGGCAAGCAACACTGAAGCATGCATGAGAGCATCAGCTGTTCCGGATGACTGTGTGATCACGCTCTCCGTAGCCGATGTGAGTAAGACCTTTAAACAGGTCAACATTCACAAGGCCGCAGGGCCAGATGGATTACCAGGACGTGTACTCCGAGCATGAGCTGACCAACTGGCAAGTGTCTTCACTGACATTTTCAACCTGTCTTGACTGAGTCTGTAATACCAACATGTTTCAAGCAGACCACCATAGTCCCTGTGCCCAAGAACTCTAAGGTAACCTGCCTAAATGACTACCGACCCATAGCACTCACGTCTGTAGCCATGAAGTGCTTTAAAAGGCTGATCATGGCTCACATCAACACCATTATCCCAGAAACCCTAGACCCACTCCAATTTGCATACTGCCCCAACACATCCACAGATGATGCACTCCACACTGCCCTTTCCCACCTGGACAAAAGGAACACCTACGTGAGAATGCTATTAATTGACTACAGCTCAGCGTTCAACACCATAGTGCCCTCAAAGCTCATCACTAAGCTAAGAACCTTGGGACTAATCACCTCCCTCTGCAACTGGATCCTGGACTTCCTGACGGTCCGCCCCCAGGTGGTAAGGGTAGGTTACAACATCCGCCACGGGCCCCTCAGGGGTGTGTGCTCAGTCCCCTCCTGTACTCCCTGTTCACCCATGACTGCATGGCCATGCATGACTCCAAAACCATCATTAAGTTTGCCGACGACACAACAGTGGTAGGCCTGATCACCAACCACAATGATACAGCCTGTAGGGAGGAGGTCAAAGACCTGGCCGTGTGGTGCCAGGATAACAACCTCTCCCTCAAAGTGATCAAGACAAAGGAGATGATTGTGGACTACAGGAAAAGGAGGACCGAGCACGCCCTCATTCTAATCGACGGGCTGTAGTGGAGCAGGTTGAGAGCTTCAAGTTCCTTGGCGTCCACATCACCAACAAACTATCATGGTCCAAACACACCAAGACAGTCGTGAAGAGGGCATGACAAGGCCTATTCCCCCTCAGGAAATGGAAAAGATTTGGCATGGGTCCTCAGATCCTCAAAAAGTTATACAGCTGCACCATCGAGAGCATCGTGACTGGTTGCATCACCGCCTGGTATGGCAGCTGCTCGGCCTCCGACCGCAAGGCACTAGTGCGTACGGCCCAGTGAATCACTGGGGCCAAGCTTCCTGCCATCCAGGACCTCTATACCAGGCGGTGTGAGAGGAAGGCCCTAAAAATTGCCAAAGACTCCAGCCACCCAAGTTATAGACTGTTCTCTCTGCTACAGCATGGCAAGCTATACCGGAGCGCCAAGTCTAGGTCCAAAAGGCTTCTTAACACCTTCTACCCCCAAGCCATAAGACTCCTGAACAGCTAATCAAATGGCTACCTGGACTATTTGCATTGTCCCCCCCACCCCCTCTTTTTACGCTGCTGCTACTCTCTGCTTATTATCTATGCGTAGTCACTTTAATTCTACCTACATGTACATATTACCTCAATTACCTTGACTAACCGGTGCCCCCGCACATTGACTCTGTACCGGTACCCCCTGTATATAGCCTCCCTACTGTTATTTTATTGTTGCTCTTAAATTATTATTATTATTATTATTTTATTTTACTTATCAATTTTTTACTTACCACTTATTTTTCTTAAAACTGCATTGTTGGTTAAGGGCTTTAAGTAAGCATTTCACTGTAAGGTCTACACCTGTTGTATTCAGCGCATGTGACAAATACAATTTTATTTGATTGATTTCCCTGAGCTTCCTTTGGCCCTTGAAATGCTCAGTCTGATCGTGTGGGAGTTAGGGATGGATCAAAATGTACAGAATGGTTACCTGGAGGAAAATGTAGGAGGGTCATGCTTTTTCAATTTCAGTCAAGGGGAGGGTTTAGTATTTTTTAAATCTAGTCCAGGGGAGGGTCAAGTAATTTGCAATTGATGAGATTTCTATATTTCTCAGTGTTTTAGAATTAGTTGCTTATTAGGCTATATATCGATGTGTGCCCGATGCCGCAACTCATCTCTGATTCTCCGCTGGGCGCACAATATCAAATGCGCCTAGAGTTTATTTAGTGTGGTCTCAATCAAATTATGTCACGATCGTCGGATACAGAGGACCAAGGCGCAGCGTTGAGGGCGAACATACTTTTATTATTTAGAATGAACACACGAACAAAAACAACAAACGATAACGTGACGTCCTCGGTTCTAGCACAAACCTATACTGGAACAAGATCCCACCCCAAACAATGCCAAACGGCTACCTAAGTATGGCTCCCAATCAGAGACAACGAGCTACAGCCGTCTCCGATTAGGAGCCACCCTGGCCAACATAGAAATACTAAACTAGAACAAAACCCAATGAAAACTAACACCCTGGCTCAACATACTAGAGTCCCCAGAGCCAGGGCGTGACAAATTATCCATAGCCTATAGGCTATGAAGTGCATGCTCGGAGAAGTACAGAGCAAAGCTATATTTCTAAGATAGCGGCTGGGATGGTGTAAATACAACTAGGCTGCATTAGGCTACACACTGCAATGGATGTTCCAAACCTGAGCCCCAGCCTGCTCTGCTCTTGCTGATCCAAAACATTTTTGTGTGCTCCCTAACCAATGGCTGTGCTGTGTAGGCCTACGGTGGCAGTTCAGGAGGAGAGTCAAAGGCTTCTACCAAGCTAACATATGGAATTGTTTTAAGATGGGGGGGATAAAGCTCAGGAAATATTTTTGAGGACACTTATTTAACCCTTTATTTTTGTTGGCACAACGCTACCTCCATCCTTCCATTCATTTGCATCGGTTACCTTCAGACGAGTCCAAAAAAGGAGAACATCATGGTGTTCGTGAGAGTCTCCCCTTTCCACAGTTTATAGCCCAACATTTCTGGTGGTCAATCAATCAATCAACCAATTTACTCCTGATGTACTGACCTGTTGCAACCTCTACCACCACTGTGATTATTATTTGACCCTGCTGGTCATCTATGAACGTTTGAACATCTTGGAGAAAAATCTGGCCTTAATGGCCATGTACTGTTACAGTGAGTGAAAAAAGTATTTGATCCCCTGCTGATTTTGTACGTTTGCCCACTGACAAAGACATGATCAGTCTATAATTTTAATGGTAGGTTTATTTGAACAGTGAGAGACAGAATAACGACAAAAAAATCCAGAAAAACGCATGTCAAAAATGTTATAAATTGATTTGCATTTTAATGAGGGAAATAAGTATTTGACCCCTCTGAAAACATGACTTAGTACTTGGTGGCAAAACCCTTGTTGGCAATCACAGAGGTCAGACGTTTCTTGTAGTTGGCCACCAGGTTTGCACACATCTCAGGAGGGATTTTGTCCCACTCCTCTTTGCAGATCTTCTCCAAGTCATTAAGGTTTCGAGGCTGACGTTTGGCAACTCGAACCTTCAGCTCCCTCCACATATTTTCTATGGGATTAAGGTCTGGAGACTGGCTAGGCCACTCCAGGACCTTAATGTGCTTCTTCTTGAGCCACTCCTTTGTTGCCTTGGCCGTGTGTTTTGGGTCATTGTCATGCTGGAATACCCATCCACGACCCATTTTCAATGCCCTGGCTGAGGGAAGGAGGTTCTCACCCAAGATTTGACGGTATATGGCCCGTCCATCGTCCCTTTGATGCGGTGAAGTTGTCCTGTCCCCTTTGCAGAAAAACACCCCCAAAGCATAATGTTTCCACCTCCATGTTTGACGGTGGGGATGATGTTCTTGGGGTCATAGGCAGCATTCCTCCTCCTCCAAACACGGCGAGTTGAGTTGATGCCAAAGAGCTCGATTTTGGTCTCATCTGACCACAACACTTTCACCCAGTTCTTCTCTGAATCATTCAGATGTTCATTGGCAAACTTCAGACGGCCCTGTATATGTGCTTTCTTGAGAAGGGGGACCTTGCGGGCGCTGCAGGATTTAAGTCCTTCACGGCGTAGTGCGTTACCAATTGTTTTCTTGGTGACTATGGTCCCAGCTGCCTTGAGATCATTGACAAGATCCTCCCGTGTAGTTCTGGGCTGATTCCTCACCGTTCTCATGATCATTGCAACTCCATGAGGTGAGATCTTGCATGGAGCCCCAGGCCGAGGGAGATTGACAGTGCTTTTGTGTTTCTTCCATTTGCGAATAATCGCACCAACTGTTGTCACCTTCTCACCAAGCTGCTTGGCGATGGTCTTGTAGCCCATTCCAGCCTTGTGTAGGTCTACAATCTTGTCCCTGACATCCTTGGAGAGCTCTTTGGTCTTGGCCATGGTGGAGAGTTTGGAATCTGATTGATTGATTGCTTCTGTGGACAGGTGTCTTTTATACAGGTAACAAGCTGAGATTAGGAGCACTCCCTTTAAGAGTGTGCTCCTAATCTCAGCTCGTTACCTGTATAAAAGACACCTGGGAGCCAGAAATCTTTCTGATTGAGAGAGGGTCAAATACTTATTTCCCTCATTAAAATGCAAATCAATTTATAACTTTTTTGACATGCGTTTTTCTGGATTTTTTTGTTGTTATTCTGTCTCTCACTGTTCAAAGAAACCTACCATTAAAATTATAGACTGATCATTTCTTTGTCAGTGGGTAAATGTACAAAATCAGCAGGGGATCAAATACTTTTTTCCCCTCACTGTATAATCTCCACCCGGCACAGCCAGAAGGCGACTGGCCACCCCTCAGAGCCTGGTTCCTCTCTAGGTTTTTTCCTAGGTTTCTGCCTTTCTAGAGAGGTTTTCCTAGCCACCATGCTTCTAGATCTGCATTGCTTGTTGTTTGGGTTTTAGGCTGGGTTTCTGTATAGCACTTTGTGACATCTGCTGATGTAAAAAGAGCTTTATAAATAACATTTGATTGAATTTTCGGTGGTCTGACAAATACTTCTGTTGCTCAGCCACCTAACACCTAAGATGTTTGCAGGCGTTGCAATGTAATTCTTACAGGATGAAGAACAGTTTCTAAAACTGCATATCTAAGGCTCTGGTCTGTCCAAGAAGTGAGGGTAGATGATAGACATGTTCACTGCTATCCACTTTGTTTTAATTATTATTTTGGGTATAGGGGAGGGTCACTCTTTTTTTGTTTTCAAGCGTTCAGGAAGGGTTTAGGACAAATATATTTTGCTGAAGGGAGGGCCAACCATTTTCATTTCAGGGATAATGTTCACTCCCTTAGGAAACAAATTTGAAGATATTTACATACACAGCCCTGATTTGCTGATAGGATCTGGCCATTACCCAAATGAACAGTCTTCAGTCTATTATAATCAGATCACATTGAGACGTCATGATGTGGGCCAAAAGTATCATCCCACCTGAACAGGATGACATTCCAGGCATTCTTTTCAAACAGATCTTACACAAAAAGGGCATTATCATAATTGTCACCATTTTAGAGTGTCATTTCAACCACATAGTGTGGAAATACCTTCTTTTTTTTATAGGAAAATCACGTTTTTAACTGCACTGCCCTTTTAAGCAGGGCGTCTCATACATTACAAGTAGAGAGTTGTTGAAATGAAAACAAAGATTCACTAGAAATTGACAGATCTTCCATCATGCCAACTATAGGCTGGGAGAGGGAATACCAGTCGATTGACTGACCAGGGTTTATTAAACCACAATTTCATTCAAATTAAAGACCTGCAGAGATAAAATGTTGCTGTTTTTCAGTGGCAGGGACTGGGAGACTAGTCAGGATCGAAGGAAAGATGAACGGAGCAAAGTACAGAGAGATCCTTGATGAAAACCTGCTCCAGAGCGCTCAGGACCTCAGACTGGAGCAAAGGTTCACCTTCCAACAGGACAACAACCGTAAGCACACAGCCAAGTGCAGGAGTGGCTTCGGGACAAGTCTCTGAATGTCCTTGAGTGGCCCAGCCAGAGCCTGGACTTGAACCCGATCGAACATCTCTGGAGAGACCTGGAAATAGCTGTGCAGCGATGCTCCCCATTCAACCTGACAGAGCTTGAGAGGATCTGCAGAGAAGAATGGGAGAAACTCCCCAAATACAGGTGTGCCGAGCTTGTAGCGTCATACCCAAGAAGACTTGAGGCTGTAATCGCTGCCAAAGGTGCTTCAACAAAGTACTGAGTAAAGCGTCTGAATACTTATGTAAATGTGATATTTCCGTTCTTTATTTTTAATACATTTGCAAAACTTTCTAGAAACCTGTTTTGCTTTGTCATTATGGGGTATTGTGTGTAGATTGATGAGGGGAAAAAACGATCTAATCAATTTTGGAGTAAGACTGTAATATAACAAAATGTGGAAAAAGGGTTCTGAATACTTTCCGAAGGCACTGTATATGGCGTCATTTCATGGGGCTCTGAATAATACGGAGTGTTGCTGGCCTTTTACTCCACCCATTCCATTGGAGGCTGAATCACATCACGTTTGCGCTTATTGCACTACAGAAAACCTACTAACCAAACAACAGTGGAGGGCATGCTCACTGAATTAAAGGGCAACTACACAAATCTATGTTTATTTGATTTTTCCCAGACCTCAAAAGTAGTCCTGTGATGTGGTATAAAAATTGTTGTGAACACAGAACTTCTAATTTTGTTGTTTTTCTATTCTTTTTTTTTTTTAAGGGTGAAAAAACAGGGGTAAATCAGGAAACAATTGGGTAAATCTGAAACCTGGAAAAACAAAACCAAGAAAAGGGAATTTGGGAGAAAAAAACCGAAGTAGGCAAAACATTTTAACAGATTTTAAAAGGTCCTACCAACGTTTTTTGCTGTGCATGACTGCACTTTAGAGTGTGTCATCCTGCAGCACAGCATTCTGGGGGAAGTTGAGGTCAGGTCCAATATTGACTACGCACCCAAGAGGGAAAGAGGTTGGGCCATCCTAGAAATGTTTTAGTGAAATATAATATAATATATCAAATGTAGCAGACACTTTTTATGCAAAGCGACGTACAGTCATGCGTGAATAAAATTTTACGTATGGGTGGTCCCGGGAATCGGACCCAATATCCTGGTGTTGCAATGCTCTACCAAGATGCATGACAGGATTATAAATGCTCTGTGAAGCCTCAATATGATACGATTTATAAGGCCTTTATTAAGTGGTGCTTATGCCACTTAGAAAGGACCGCACAGGTTTATGTCATATTTGACATAGTGGGTTATGTCACATTTGACATTGGTGGTGACGTGACTATGGAAAATCAATATACAAACATTTCAGTGGTTTTTAGAGAAATTCAACCTCAGAATGTTGTCTTTTCCTAAATGAGAATATGGGATCCTGACAGGTGGAAAAGGGTTCAGATGAGCAGCGATGGTTTCGGAGATAAGAAGTGACAGGTCTGGGGTTGGTATTCGGTACAGAATGTACAACACTGACGGAGCGAGGACACATCCCTGAGGAGCTCCAGTGTGTTGTGATGAGGGAAGGAGAAGCGAGCTTTGCCCACGCGCATTGTTCTCACACAGGGCAGATCACATACGCTCACGTCAAAAGATCAAATGGAGCGTCTGCCATAGGGCTTTGAACATGCTGCTCTCTGCCATCCCTGCCTTTTTTCACTTTGCTGACCCAACCCAACGTCTTGCCCTTAGCAATATTCATTGAGGTATTCTGCTGCTTCTATGGTGTGCTTATTTGCTGGTGACTTCCCACTCGTTTAAGAAGGACCTTTGACCTTTAGGTGCAAAGTGGTTATCGTGTTCATAGTCTTACCGTGTATCTTATCCTCCCATAATGAGAGAGAGAACTAGGACAAAATGGATAGTAACAGTTTGCTAAAGGTAATTGAAAAAGTATCAAAAAGATTCAAGGAACTTCATCAATGATGAGAAAGAATGGCAATGGCTTGTATGGCTAAGGGCATTTAGCATTCAGTGGACAGTAAAGTACATTGTCAAAAGAACAAGACAGTCCTGCAGGTCTTTTGGCCAGGGTTGAACGTTTCTATTGAATTCACTATAGGTGTCATGGCCATTCTTTATCATCACTAATGATATTCAAAAACCTCTGAGAATGATTTGCAAGTTAATAGTGGTAGCCCTGAGAATATTTATGGTCTTGCCCCCTCACGGGAATATAGGTCAGCGTTGATTCAAACAACCGGCTCATAATGGAAAGTAATTACTCTATGGAGCATATGCAAGATAATGAGCAGGCAGGTGTGGTGAAGGTAGAGGTAGGAACGGAGGTTGGGATAGGATTAAATGGGAAGGTTTGTCATCCCTGAATTTTAATTTCACACCCTCTGTTACATGCTGCAGTGCATAGCTAATGTCCCCCCACGCCAGGTAGCATTCAGGGCCGTCTAATCAAAAGCCGGGGCCATGAATAATGATATTGCCGTGGAGTAGCTGAGCTCTGTAAACATGATGAGGATTACCAAACCTGCTTCTCGGCTGCACTCAATGATTTCAACTGGAATTGAGCAAGTTGATGTGACTAAACTGCTTAGAGTAACCCTGGATTGTAAACTGTCATGGTCAAAACATGTTGATACAACATTAGCTAAGATGGGGAGAAGTCTGTGCGTAATAAAGTGCTGCTCTGCCTTTTTAACAACACTATCAACAAGGCAGGTCCTACAGGCTCTAGTTTTGTCGCACCTGGACTACTGTTCAGTCGTGTGGTCAGGTGCCACAAAGAGGGACCTCGGAAAATTTAAATTGGCTCAGAACAGGGCAGCACGGCTGGCCCTTAAATATACATGGAGAGCTAACATGAATAATATGCATGTAAATCTCTCATGGCTCAAAGTGGAGGAGAGATTGACTTCATCACTACTTGTTTTTGTAAGAAGTGTTGACATGCTGAATGCACCGAGGTGTCTGTTTAAACTACTAGCACACAGCTCGGACACCCATGCATTCCCCACAAGACATGCCACCAAAGGTCTCTTCACAATCCCCAAGTCCAGAACAGACTATGGGAGGCGCACAGTACTACATAGAGCCATGGCTACATGGAACTCTATTCAACATCAGGTAACTGATGCAAGCAGTAGAATCAGATTTCAAAAACAGATAGAAATACACCTTATGGAACAGCTGGGACTGTGAAGAGACACACACAGGCTCAGACACACATACACATGATAAGACACGCACTCTACACACACGTACACATGGATGTTGTATTGTATGTGATAGTAGAGTAGGGGCCTGAGGGCACACACTTAATGTGTTGTGAAAAGTGTTATGAAAATGCAATGACATGTAATATTTTAAATTGTATATACAGTGACTGCCTTAATGTTGCTGGACCCCAGGAAGAAGCAGCAGCTATTGGGGATCCTTAATAAATAAAAATAAAAATACTTATGCCATGTTAATATAATATCTGAGTGAGAATTATAAACAAAATCAATGGGTCACCTCAGGAAGTTAGGGCCCCTGGGCATGTGCCCTGCGTGCCCGGTCAGTATTCCGCCATGGGGCACCTCAGGAAGTTAGGGCCCCTGGGCATGTGCCCTGCGTGCCCGGTCAGTATTCCGCCATGATTACTACAAGTTTAGATAGCTGGCTAGACTAACTACCAAGCTAAACATTTTTAGCTGACATGGCTAATTGAGTGATGGTCAGTGACTGACATAACAAGAGAAAAACTGCTGATGCACAACCAAATTTCGAAATTGCAGCCGGTGTACTCTACTATTTTTACTCTCAATAGTAAGTTGAGACCCCGACTGGGTTCCTATTGAGAAGACAAATAATGTATACGAAATGATCCAGTCTGGTTTTAGACCCCATCATAGTACTGAGACTGCACTCATGAAGGCGGTAAATTACCTTTTAATGGAGTCAGACCAAGGCTCTGCATCTGTCCTTGTGCTCCGAGACCTTAGTGCCGCTTTTGACACCATCAATCACCACATTATTTTGGAGAGATTGGAAACCCTGATTGGTCTACACGGACAAGTTCTTGCCAAGTTTATGTGTAGGAGATCTTGGTGGGCTATACTCAGCCTTTTCCCAGGGTAGAATGTTGGTGGTCTGTTGATATCCCTCTAGTGGTGTGGTGGCAGTGCTTTGGCAAAGTGGGTGGGGTTAAAGTGCATTCGGAAAGTATTCAGACCCCTTGACCCTTTCCACATTTTGTTATGTTACAGCCTTATTCTAAAATGGATGAAATAAATAAAAATCCTTACCAATCTACACACAATACCCCATAATGACAAAGCGAAAAAAGTTTTTTTTTAAATTGTAGCAAATTTTATAAAAAGTGAAAAACAGAAATACCTTATTTACATAAGTATTCAGACCCTTTGCTATGAGACTCGAAATTGAGCTCAGGTGCATCCTGTTTCCATTGATCATCCTTGAGATGTTTCTACAACTTGATTGGAGTCCATTTGTGGTAAATTCAATTGATTGGACATTATTTGGTAAGGCATACACCTGTCTATATAAGGTCCCACAGTTGACAGTGCATGTCAGAGCAACAACCAAGCCATGAGGTCGAAGGAATTGTCCGTAGAGCTTCGAGACAGGATTGTGTCGAGGCTCAGATCTGGGGAAGTGTACCAAAACATTTCTGCAGCATTGAAGGTCCCCAAGAACACAGTGGCCTCCATCATTCTTAAATGGAAGAAATTTGGAACCACCAAGACTCTTCCTAGAGCTGGCCGCCTGGCCAAACTGAGCAATTGGGGGAGAAGGGCCTAGGTCAGGGAGGTGACCAAGAACCCGATGGTCACTCTGAGAGCACCAGAGGTCCTCTGTGGAGATAGGAGAACATTTGAGAAGACAACCATCTCTGCAGCACTCCAGCAATCTGGCCTTTATGGTAGAGTGGCCAGAGGGAAGCCACTCCTCAGTAAAAGGCACATGACAGCCCGCTTGGAGTTTGCCAAAAGGTACCTAAAGACTCTCAGACCATGAGAAACAGATTCTCTGGAGGAAACCTGGGACCATCCCTACGGTGAAGCATGGTGGTGGCAGCATCATGCTGTGGGTATGTCTTTCAGCGGCAGGGACTGGGAGACTAGTCAGGATTGAGGGAAAGATGAACGGAGCAAAGTACAGAGAGATCCTTGATGAAAACCTACTCCAGAGAGCTCAGGACCTCAGACTTCCAACAGGACAACGACCCTAAGCACACAGCCAAGACAATGCAGGAGTGGATTCAGGACAAGTCTCTGAATGTCCTTGAGTGGCTCAGCCAGAGCCCAAACCCAATCGAACATCTCTGGAGAGACCTGAAAATAGCTGTGCAGCGACTCTCCCCATCCAACCTGACAGAGCTTTAGAGGATCTGCAAAGAAGAATGGGAGAAACTCCCCAAATACAGGTGTGCCAAGCTTGTAGCGTCATACCCAAGAAGACTCAAGGCTGTAATCGCTGCCAAAGGTGCTTCAACAAAGTACTGAGTAAAGGGTCTGAATTCTTATGTAAATGTGATATTTCAGTTGTTTGTTATACATTTTAGAAAATGTCTAAAAACCTGTTTTTGCTTTATCATTATGGGGTATTGTGTGTAGATTGATGAGGGGAAAAAACAATTTAATCCATTTTAGAATTAGGCTGTAATGTAACAAAATGTGGAAAAAAAACTCCAGTTCCAACTGTTTTGCCTGCAGCTGTGGAACCTTGACCTGTTCACCGGACATGCTACCTTGTCCCGGACATGCTGTTTTTGACCCTCTCTCCCCCTCTCGCTTTCTGTCTCTTTCTCTCCCACCCTCTCTCTCCCTCTCTACCGCACCTGCTGTCTCGACCTCTGAATGCTCGGCTATGAAAAGCCAACTGACATTTACTCCTGAGGTGCTGACCTGTTGCACCCTCTACAACCATTATTATGGTTATGGATTATTATTTAACCCTGCTGGTCATCCATGAACTTTTGAACATTTTAAAGAATGATCTGGCCTTAATGGCCATGTACTCATATAATCTCCACCCGGTACTGCCAGAAGAGGACTGGCCACCCCTCAGAGCCTGGTTCCTCTTGAGGTTTCTTCCTAGGTTCTGCCTTTCTAGGGATTTTTTTCTAGCCACGTGCTTCTACATCTGCATTGCTTTCTGTTTGTGTTATAGTCTGGGTTTCTGTATAAGCACTTTGTGACACCTGCAAATGTAAAAAGGGCTTTATAAATACATTTGTCTCTCTGATGTGTGTGTCCATTGTTCACTCACCCAGACCACTCTGGGTTAAACATCCTGCTGGCGCTCCAAGGTGAACGGGCTGGATGCGGGATTTGAACCAGGTCGAAAGTCTATTAACCTCATCATTAAATAACACAGTGGAGTTCGTCCGTACGTTTCCCTCAGCTATTACCTCAAACACATCACATCCTCTGCTATTCTCTGTAGTTTCGTTTTCTTATTCAACACACATCTGCCCTCTGCTCACTGTAGTCAAGTTGCTGTCTCTCTGAGGCATGTGCCTCTCTCTGAGGCGTGTCCGTCGCACACTCATCCAGACCACTCTGGGTTAAGCATCCTGCTAGCGCTCCAAGGTGAACGGGCTGGATGAGGGATTTGAACCAGGTCACAAGTCTATTAACCTCATCATTAAATAACACAGTGGAGTTCGTCCGGATGTTTCCCTCAGCTATTACCTCAAACACATCACATCCTCTGCTATTCTCTGTAGTTCTTATTCAATGCACATCTGAACTTTTCTTATTCTACGCACATCTGAAGTTACATTTACATTTACATTTTCGTCATTTAGCAGATGCTCTTATCCAGAGCGACTTACAAATTGGTGCATTCACCTTATGATAGCCAGTGGGACAACCACTTTACAATTTTTTTTTCTCCATTTGTTTATATTTTTTCTTTTTTTTTGGGGGGGGGGGGTGGTGTAAGGGGGTGGTAGAAGGATTACTTTATCCTATCCCAGGTATTCCTTAAAGAGGTGGGGTTTCAAGTGTCTCCGGAAGGTGGTGAGTGACTCCGCTGTCCTGGCGTCGTGAGGGAGCTTGTTCCACCATTGGGGTGCCAGAGCAGCGAACAGTTTTGACTGGGCTGAGCGGGAACTGTGCTTCTGCAGAGGTAGGGGGGCCAGCAGGCCAGAGGTGGATGAACGCAATGCCCTCGTTTGGGTGTAGGGACTGATCAGAGCCTGAAGGTACGGAGGTGCCGTTCTCCTCACAGCTCCGTAGGCAAGCACCATGGTCTTGTAGCAGATGCGAGCTTCAACTGGAAGCCAGTGGAGTGTGCGGAGGAGCGGGGTGACGTGAGAGAACTTGGGAAGGTTGAACACTAGACGGGCTGCGGCGTTCTGGATGAGTTGTAGGGGTTTAATGGCACAGGCAGGGAGCCCAGCCAACAGCAAGTTGCAGTAATCCAAACGGATGATTTGCACTCTGGGAGGAGGACACAACGGAGTTGTCAACCGTGATGGCGAGATCATGGAACGGGCAGTCCTTCCCCGGGAGGAAGAGCAGCTCCGTCTTGCCGAGGTTCAGCTTGAGGTGGTGATACATCATCCACACTGATATGTCTGCCAGACATGCAGAGATGCGATTCTCCACCTGGTTATCAGAAGGGGGAAAGGAGAAGATTAATTGTGTGTTGTCTGTGTAGCAATGATAGGAGAGGCCATGTGAGGATATGACAGAGCCAAGTGACTAGGTGTATAGCAAGAATAGGAGAGGCACAGGCAGGGAGCCCAGCCAACAGCGAGTTGCAGTAATCCAGACGGGAGATTTGCACTCTGGGAGGAGGACACAATGGAGTTGTCAACCGTGATGGCGAGATCATGGAACGGGCAGTCCTTCCCCGGGAGGAAGAGCAGCTCCGTCTTGCCGAGGTTCAGCTTGAGGTGGAGATCCATCATCCACACTGATATGTCTGCCAGACATGCAGAGATGCGATTCTCCACCTGGTTATCAGAAGGGGGAAAGGAGAAGATTAATTGTGTGTCGTCTGTGTAGCAATGATAGGAGAGGCCATGTGAGGATATGACAGAGCCAAGTGACTTGGTGTATAGCAAGAATAGGAGAGGGCCTAGAACTGAGCCCTGTGGGAAACCAGTGGTGAGAGCACGTGGTGCGGAGACAGATTCTCGCCACGCCACCTGGTTGGAGCAACCTGTCAGGTAGGACGCAATCCAAGAGTGAGCCGCGCCGGAGATGTCCAACTCGGAGAGGGTGGAGAGGAGGATCTGATGGTTCACAGTATCAAAGGCAGCAGATAGGTCTAGAAGGATGAGAGCAGAGGAGAGAGAGTTAGCTTTAGCAGTGCGGAGCAGTCTCAGTTGAATGACTCTGGAAATGGTCTGGAGAAGAGAGGAGGGGATAGGGTCAAGCGGACAGGTTGTTGGGCGGCCGGCCGTCACAAGTCGCAAGATTTCATCTGGAGAGAGAGGGGAGAAAGAAGTCAAAGCATAGGGTAGGGCAGTGTGAGCAGGACCAGCGGTGTCATTTGACTTAACAAACGAGGATCGGATGTTGTCAACCTTCTTTTCAAAATGGTTGCCGAAGTCATCCACAGTGAGGGAGGAGGGGGGGAGGGGAGGAGGATTCAGCAGGGAGGAGAAGGTGGCAAAGAGCTTCCTAGGGTTAGAGGCAGATGCTTGGAATTTAGAGTGGTAGAAAGTGGCTTTAGCAGCAGAAACAGAGGAAGAAAATGTAGAGAGGAGGGAGTGAAAAAATGCCAGGTCCGCAGGGAGTCTAGTTTTCCTCCATTTCAGCTCGGCTGCCCGGAGCCCTGTTCTGTGAGCTCGCAATGAGTCGTCAAGCCACGGAGCAGGAGGGGAGGACCGAGCCGGCCGGGAGGATAGGGGACATAGAGAGTCAAAGGATGCAGAAAGGGAGGAGAGGAGGCTTGAGGAGGCAGAATCAGGAGATTGGAGGGAGAAGGTTGAGCAGAGGGAAGAGATGATAGGATGGAAGAGGAGAGAGTAGCGGCAGAGAGAGAGTGAAGGTTGTGACGGTGCATTACCATCTGAGTAGGGGCAGAGTGAGTAGTGTTGGAGGAGAGTGAGAGAGAAAAGGATACAAAGTAGTGGTCGGAGACTTGGAGGGGAGTTGCAGTGAGATTAGTAGAAGAACAGCATCTAGTAAATGATGAGGTCAAGTGTATTGCCTGCCTTGTGAGTAGGGGGGGACGGTGAGAGGGTGAGGTCAAAAGAGGAGAGGAGTGGAAAGAAGGAGGCAGAGAGAAATGAGTCAAAGGTAGACGTAGGGAGGTTAAAGTCACCCAGAACTGTGAGGGGTGAGCCATCCTCAGGAAAGGAACTTATCAAGGCGTCAAGCTCATTGATGAACTCTCCAAGGGAACCTGGAGGGCGATAAATGATAAGGATATTAAGCTTGAATGGGCTAGTGACTGTGACAGCATGGAATTCAAATGAGGAGATAGACAGATGGGTCAGGGGAGAAAGAGAGAATGTCCATTTGGGAGGGATGGGGATTCCTGTGCCACCACCCCGCTGACCAGATGCTCTCGGGTATGCGAGAACACATGGTCAGACGAGGAGAGAGCAGTAGGAGTAGCAGTGTTTTCTGTGGTAATCCATGTTTCCGTCAGCGCCAAGAAGTCGAGGGACTGGAGGGTAGCATAGGCTGAGATGAACTCTGCCTTGTTGGCCGCATAACGGCAGTTCCAGAGGCTGCCGGAGACCTGGAACCGCCTGTGCAGAGAGGAGAGAACAGGGATAGACAGACACATAGTTGACAGGCTACAGAAAATGGCTACAATAATGCAAAGGACATCGGAATGAAATGAACTAAACATCTGGGAAAGCGAGAGAGTGGGGCCTCCCTCACTTACGTTTCACTGAAACACCCACATATAACTCTCCCAACTTCCACCTCAGAAACTATAATTGTTGTAAACTACAGCGGTTCAATGTTTTCTAGGAATAGACTAACTTAGTTTATTCAGCTAGCTAACTTGGTACAGTATTCTTCCGTGAAAACCGTCCAGGGCACCGAATCCTATGACGCCACAGCCAACTAGCATGCCAGCCTCCAACAACACGGTTTAGCACCAATACTCGGCCACAACAAACCACCAGTGTGTCAACACGCCAAGCAGATCATTCGTGTCCGTGTCTAACGTTGTGTAAAGTTCTGGGTTAGTCCCGACAGCTTGAGCGAGTCCGTCGTCAACTTATTCAGCCAGTTAGTTAGCTAGAATAGTTAACATACTAGCTAGCCATTGCTCTCTGCCAACGAAAGAAAAAAACCTCTTCCCACAGCACGAACACACAGAGAGAGCCAAGCTAACGTTAACTAGTCACCCATGTCCCGAATTCCCTTGAACGACTCTGGTTACCAGTATGTAAAAACAAAACACAAATGTAGGTTATAATTTACCCCTAGCAGCTACTGTTAGCCAGCCAAGTGCAAAGCTAGCCACTGAATCGACTCAGCCAGTTCGGGTCTGTTCGCTAGGTCGTTCTAGCTATTGTTTAGTTAGCTATCCAGGTAGCAACAAGCTAGCTACATTTCGAGCACAGTAGCTACTAACTACCTAACGCCAATGCTTCAGACAATGAGGTTAGAAAAACAGCTGAATAGTAGGCAGCTAGCTGGCATAATTACAGGTACTCTCAAGCGTGAAACAACTATCCACAGTTGCTAATAGTTACCAGTAGCTACCCGCTAGCTAGTTCAGGTAGTGGGTTAGCTAGCCTCGTGCTTCACCGGGCTCAGCCGAATACAATACTTACCTACAATAACCTACGATAACTACAATAACCTACGATAACTACTTAGATAAACTACCTACAATACCTAACTACAATCTAAATACATGGTTTAAGCTTTACTCGACACCATATAAGCCAAGCTTACCTCCCGCCAGAGATAGACACAACCTCACCCGACGACTCTCACCCGTTTCATTTCAAGTTCCTGTCTCTGAAACAGTAAATAGATGGGAGGTTCTATATGGCGATTGGCAATTCTTTTGTCCCAGTTATTGTTGTTTGTGAACCTGTTTTTGTCATGCAAATATTTATTCATTTTCTGTTTGATTACATGGCTGTCCGATGCCCCATGGTCGTGATGCGCCACAGATCTGATGACTAATCACTGCTGCTGGATTTGATTTGTCATTCAGGTAGCAATGCTGTGTGTTTGTTGTTGCTTAGAAATCCATTTTCTTGCATTTGTTCTATTTTTATTTATTTCCACTGCCCCTGTTCCGACAGGTGCAAAACTAATTTACATGGTTTTTTTGGTGGGCCGTTCTAAAAAAATAATAATTCCACACAAAACAACCTTTGTCAAGGATATACAGTATCTGAAAAACATTCCTAGCCTTCAATATACACTTAGTATACAAAACATTAAGGACATCTGCTCTTTCCATGACAGGTGAATTCAGGTGAAAACTATGATCCCTTATTGATGTCACTTGTTAAATCCACTTCAGTCAGTGTAGATGAAGGGGAGGAGGCAGGTTAAAGAAGGATTTTTAAGCTTTGAGACAATTGAGACATGGATTATGTATGTTTGCCATTCAGAGGGTGAATGGGCAATACAAAATATGTAAGTGTCTTTGAACGGGGTATGGTAGTAGGTGCAAGGCGCACTGGTTTGTGTCAAGAACTGCAACGCTGCTTGCTTTTTCACGCTCAACAGTTTCCCGTGTGTATCAAGAAAGGTCCAGCACCAATTCAATATTAGGAAGGTGTCCTTCATGTTTTGTACACTCAGTGTATATTAGTAGGCTTTATGTATTTGTAGATTAAATTGAGAATAGTCTGATGGGTGAGAATATTATCAAGTGCTTGTCAAATTGAGAATGAGAGACTGATTAAGTGTGTGCAGCCTGCAGCCAGAAGCAGAACAGAGCCTTTCATGCGACGTTTTTCAAATCATCATTAGAGTCACATCAGGCAGCCTTAGAATGTATTAGAAATATAGCCCAAGGTTTGTTTCACAACTAATGTTTCACAAATAAATCTACATTTAGCATATAGGAGGACCTGTTTCAAATAACTTAACA
This sequence comes from Coregonus lavaretus, assembly GCF_964263955.1. NCBI lineage: Eukaryota > Metazoa > Chordata > Actinopteri > Salmoniformes > Salmonidae > Coregonus > Coregonus lavaretus. The sequence goes on from NW_028163730.1 coordinate 35,126, forward strand.
TTTTAGGAAACACTCTTATCCAGACTTTTTTTTAATGTAGATGTTCCAAAGGTCCGCATCTGTGACTTGTAGGCTATACGTCGAGGCCATGCGTGGAAGCCTGTCTGTCTCACGGTAATTTACCGTAAATTAACATAAACACGTTTAGCATCTCCGGCTAAACGTGTTTTTGTTAATTAACGGTCAATTACCGCGAAACCGACAGTTATTTGCATGACAGTTACTGGCTGACAAAATGTCATGACTGCCACAGCCCTACGGCTTGGATAGAGATACAGTCCTCAAGCAAAGAAACCCCACTGTAGAGAGCCATCGTTGTGATTGAAATCTAAAAGTAATTCCAGCGTTCATCACATCTTAATGTGCTGGGGAAATTGGTGTTCTTCTTCTTGTGGAGATCGACAAAGCACAGTTTTGCTTTCATGCTGCGCTCTGATTAACAGAGTGAGGAATATAGGTTTAACTAATTTGCTTCTTAAATTGCTCTGTCTGATTGCTTTGTGGATGTAGAATAGGTTCCGACTCATTATGTTTGCAGGATGATCCTACAATTTACACACAAAGCCTTGCAATCCCCTGATATTTGTGTGATTTAGTAACCTACCTATGGTACATGGCACATGAGAGACATTGTGTGTGTATGTCCATGTCATATACTGTGTGTAAACTCTTAGAAAAAAGGGTTCCAAAGGGGTTCTTCGGCTGTCCCATAGGATAACCCTTTTTGGTTCCAGGTAGAACTCTTTTGGATTCCATGTAGAACCCTCTGTGTAAAGGGTTCTACATGGAACTCAAAAGGGATCTAAATGGAACCATGAGAAAGAAGAAACCTGCACACTGCTCTTGTTTGTATCGCTGCTCTTTATTAAGCTTTACGTATCAGACGAAGGTCTTGAGGCCGAAACGTAAAGCTTAATAAAGAGCAGCAATACTAGCAAGAGCAGTGTGCAGGTTTCTTCTTTTTTCTCAGTTTATTCAACTGTTACCATGGCACCTGCAACAAAGATAGCTCAGATGTGCAAGTGCTTTTTGAATTTTGAACCTAAATGGAACCAAAAAGTGTTCTTCAAAGGGTTCTCCTATGGGGACAGCCGAAGAACCCGTTTAGGTTCTAGATAGCACCTTTTTTTTTAAGAGCGTACGTATGTGTGTGGGTGAAGTAATGAATGGTAATTCCAATAAACTATCCACAAATGCATCACACAGGCCATACACTCATGTGATTGATTTAGTACAACAAAAGAAAGTCTGCATATGTTACAGAAAGTGAGATTGTGTATGTGTGTGGGTGAGATAGTGGGCTGTAAACTAATTCACTTTCACTAACACTATCCTCAAATGCACTTCACTGGAAATACGGGAAGCTGAGGATAATAAAATATTTACTTAGGATCCTCCTAGTCCCCTGAGAGTGTGTTGGGATGTTTGGAGGGGGCCGATAATGAATGGTGGACATAATACACGCAGGAAAGCCTCTTTCCCCCAGAGCCGACATAGGTCTGATGGATAGACTATTTGAGCGATGACATGGGTATGAAGGATAGACTATTTGAGAGATAACAGAGGTATGATTAGCAGCCCCCGAACTACCTCCGAACTATCCTATTGCTGTTCACCGGACCTTATGATAACTCAGCTATACAGCTGATGCCTGCTGGACTGTTCCTTTTTACGGTACCGCATCCTGTTTATGTTTAGCCTCAGCCCAAACTGTGTCGCCATTACCAGCTGTTGTCTTAGCTCTCTCGAATAACACCTGTGATTGCTTTATGCCTCTCTCCCATGTCAATATGGTTTGCTTATTGCTGTTTCGGTTATTTCTTATTGTACTATCTCACTGTAGATCCCCCAGTCCAGCTAAACCTGCCTTAGATAGCTCCTTTGTCCCACCACCCATGCACGCGGAGACCAACTCAATCGGTGCCTCCAGTGATGCTATCTCTTTCATTGTTACCCAACGCTTAGGTTTACCAACGCTTAGGTTTATCCTTGTCTGTACATAATGCCCTGAATCTTTTCTACAACGCCCGGAAATCTGCCCCCTTTATTCTCTGTACCCAACGCACTAGAAGACCAGTTCTTAAAGCCTTTAGCCGTATCCTTATTCTAGTCCTCCTCTGTTCCTCTGGTGATGTAGAGGCTAACCCAGGCCCTGCAGCCCCCAGTATCACTCCTACTCCCCAGGCGCTATCATTTGTTGACTTCTGTAACCGTAAAAGCCTTGGTTTCTTGTATGTTAATATCAGAAGTCTCCTTCCTAAGTTTGAGTTATTCACTGCGTTAGCACACTCCGCCAACCCTGATGTTCTAGCAGTGTCTGAATCCTGGCTTAGGAAGGCCACCAAAAATTCTGAAATTTCCATCCCCAACTACAACATTTTCCATCTAGATACTGCCAAAGGGGGTGGAGTTGCAATCTACTGTAGAGATAGCCTGCAGAGCTCTATTATACTATCCAGGTCTGTGCCCAAACAGTTTGAGCTTCTACTTCTAAAAATCCACCTTTCCAGAAATAAGTCTCTCACTGTTGCCGCTTGCTACAGACCCCCCTCAGCCCCCAGCTGTGCCCTGGACACCATATGTGAATTGATTGCCCCCCATTTATCCTCAGAGTTCGTACTGCTTGGTGACCTAAATTGGGACATGTTTAACACCCCGGCCATCCTACAATCCAAACTAGATGCCCTCAATCTCACACAAATTATCAACGAACCTACCAGGTACAACCCTAAATCCGTAAACATGGGTACCCTCATAGATATCATCCTGACTAACTTACCCTCTAAATACACCTCCGCTGTCTTCAACCAGGATCTCAGCGATCACTGCCTTATTGCCTGCGTCCGTAACGGGTCCGCGGTCAAACGACCACCCCTCATCACTGTCAAACGCTCCCAAAACACTTCAGCGAGCAGGCCTTCCTAATTGACCTGACCCAGGTATCCTGGAAGGATATAGATCTCATTCCGTCAGTAGAGGATGCCTGGTTGTTCTTTAAAAGTAATTTCCTCTCAATCTTAAATAAATATGCCCCATTCAAAAAATACAGAACTAAGAACAGATATAGCCCCTGGTTCTCCTCAGACTTGACTGCCCTTGACCAGCACAAAAACATCCTGTGGCGTACTGCATTAGCATCAAATAGCCCCCGCGATATGCAACTTTTCAGGGAAGTTAGGAACCAATATACACAAGCAGTTAGGAAAGCAAAGGCTAACTTTTTCAAACAGAAATTTGCATCCTGTAGCACTAACTCCAAAAAGTTTTGGGACACTGTAAAGTCCATGGAGAATAAGAGCACTTCCTCCCAGCTGCCCACTGCACTGAGGCTAGGAAACACTATCACCACCGGTAAATCTACAATAATCGAGAATTTCAACAAGCATTTTGCTACGGCTGGCCATGCGTTCCACCTGGCTACCACTACCCCGGCCACCAGCTCTGCACCCTCCGCTACAACTCCTGCCCTGCCTTTCGAAAGTATTTGAAAGCCAAATTAACAAACAGATCACCGACCATTTCGAATCCCACCGTACCTTCTCCGCTATGCAATCCGGTTTCCGAGCTGGTCATGGGTGCACTTCAGCCACGCTCAAGGTCCTAAACGATATTATAACCGCGATTGATAATAGACAGTACTGTGCAGCCGTCTTCATCGACCTGGCCAAGGCTTTCGACTCTGTCAACCACCGCATTCTTATTGGCAGACTAAATAGCCTTGGTTTCTCAAATGACTGCCTCGCCTGGTTCACCAACTACTTCTCAGATAGAGTTCAGTGTGTCAAATCGGAGGGCCTGTTGTCTGGACCTATGGCAGTCTCTATGGGGGTGCCACAGGGTTCAATTCTTGGGCCGACACTTTTCTCCGTGTATATCAATGATGTCGCTCTTGCTGCTGGTGACTCTCAGATCCACCTCTACGCAGACGACACCATTTTGTATACATCTGGCCCTTCATTGGACACTGTGTTAACAAACCTCCAAACGAGCTTCAATGCCATACAACACTCCTTCAGTAGCCTCCAACTGCTCTTAAACACTAGTAAAACTAAATGCATGCTTTTCAATCGAACGCTGCTGGCACCCGCCCACCCGACTAGAATCACCACTCTCGACGGGTCTGACCTAGAGTATGTGGACAACTATAAATACCTAGGTGTCTGGTTAGACTGTAAACTCTCCTTCCAGACTCACATAAAGAATCTCCAATCCAAAGTTAAATCTAGAATCGGCTTCCTATTTCGCAACAAAGCCTCCTTCACTCATGTTGCCAAACATGCCCTCGTAAAACTGACTATCCTACCGATCCTTGACTTCGGCGATGTCATTTACAAAATAGCCTCCAACACTCTACTCAGCAAATTGGATGTAGTCTATCACAGTGCCATCCGTTTTGTCTCCAAAGCCCCATACACTACCCACCACTGTGACCTGTACGCTCTTGTTGGCTGGTCCTCACTACATGTTCGTCGTCAAACCCACTGGCTCCAGGCCATCTATAAATCACTGCTAGGCAAATCCCCGCCTTATCTTAGCTCATTGGTCACCATAGCAGTACCCACCCGTAGTCTGCGCTCCAGCAGGTATATCTCACTGGTCATTCCCAAAGCCAACACCTCCTTTGGCCGCCATTCCTTCCAGTTCTCTGCTGCCAATGACTGGAACGAATTGCAAAAATCTCTGAAGCTGGAGACTCTTATCTCCCTCACTAACTTTAAGCATCAGTTGTCAGAGCACCTTACCGATCACTGCACCTGTACACAGCCCATCTGAAATTAGCCCACCCAACTACCTCATCCCTATATTGTTATTTATTTTGCTATTTTGCACCCCAGTATCTATATTTGCACATAATCTCTTGCACATCTAGCATTCCAGTGTTAATACTATTGTAATTATTTTGCACTATAGCCTATGTATTGCCTTACCTCCATAACTTGCTACATTTGCACACACTGTATATATATTTTCTGTTGTATTTTTGACTTTATGTTTTTTTACCCCATATGTAACTCTGTGTTGTTTTTATTGCACTGCTTTGCTTTATCTTGGCCAGGTCGCAGTTGTAAATGAGAACCTGTTCTCAACTGGCTTACCTGGTTAAATAAAGGTGAAATAAAAAAATAAAAAAAGTGTTCTCACTGGTTAGTCTGTCATCATGTTTAGTGTTCTCCGTGGTCAGTCTGTCATCATGTTTAGTGTTCTCCATAGTCAGTCTGTCATCATGTTTAGTGTTCTCCATGGTCAGTCTGTCATCATGTTTAGTGTTCTCCATGGTTAGTCTGTCATCATGTTTAATGTTCTCCATGGTCAGTCTGTCATCATGTTTAGTGTTCTCCATGGTCAGTCTGTCATCATGTTTAGTGTTCTCCATGGTCAGTCTGTCATCATGTTTAGTGTTCTCCATGGTTAGTCTGTCATCATGTTTAGTGTTCTCCATGGTCAGTCTGTCATCATGTTTAGTGTTCTCCATGGTTAGTCTGTCATCATGTTTAGTGTTCTCCATGGTCAGTCTGTCATCATGTTTAGTGTTCTCCATGGTTAGTCTGTCATCATGTTTAGTGTTCTCCATGGTCAGTCTGTCATCATGTTTAGTGTTCTCCATGGTTAGTCTGTCATCATGTTTAGTGTTCTACATGGTCAGTCTCTCATCATGTTTAGTGTTCTCCATGGTTAGTCTGTCATCATGTTTAGTGTTCTCCATGGTCAGTCTGTCATCATGTTTAGTGTTCTCCATGGTCAGTCTGTCATCATGTTTAGTGTTCTCCATGGTTAGTCTGTCATCATGTTTAGTGTTCTCCATGGTTAGTCTGTCATCATGTTTAGTGTTCTCCATGGTCAGTCTGTCATCATGTTTAGTGTTCTCCATGGTCAGTCTGTCATCATGTTTAGTGTTCTCCATGGTCAGTCTGTCATCATGTTTAGTCTACTTTTATATACACTTACTCTTTTAATATGAGATGTTGCTTTTTATCCTGCATATAAAGTTACTTTGGGTGTCATGAAAAGCACTTAAAATAAAATGTGTTATTACTTCTATACACAAATACTGCGTTGGTAAATTATGTCTACATTTAAAAAACAAGACATTTGTGCCATCTGGTTTACTGAAGTAATTTGATGTATAGTATTTACTTTGTAATTCTACTCAAGTATGACAATTGAGTACTTTTTCCACCACTGTACTTAAGTACAGTTAATACTATATAATTTTACCGTGCATTCGGAGAGTATTCAGACCCCTTGACTTTTTCCACATTTTGTTACGCTACAGCCATATTCTAAAATTGATTAAATAGTTCAATCTACACAGAATACCCCATAATGACAAAGCAAAAACATACCACATTTACATAAGTATTCAGACCCTTTACTCAGTACTTTGTTGAAGCCCGTTTGGCAACGATTACAGCCTCTGTAACGACGACGCAGGGTGTCAGGAAGCAGGTGCAGATGGTGAATTTAATAATAACGAACATAGAGTTACAAAACACAAAACAAGAGATTCGTCTGGACATGAAAACAGAACCAATACTGCCTGATGACTGAGGTTGGTGAGGGCTATTTGAAGGGAGAATAATGAGGGTGGTGATGAAGTCCAGGTGTGCTTAACGATGGGGAGCAGGTGTGCGCAATGATGGTTGCCAGGTGTGCGCAATGTGGGTTGCCAGGACCGGTGGTTAGTAGACCAGAGCGGGAGATTCCTGGTGGAGAACCAGACGCGATCACCAGGATGGAACACGGGAGTCTCACTGCGGTGGCGGTCCGCCTGATCCTTCTGACGGCGCGCTGGAGCCTCACGTGGGCGGAGCTTGGACAGGAAGAGGAGAGCGGGTATGAAGTTATGTTCAGGGAGGAGGCAAGGGCCTGGTCAATGAAGTTCCCAGCGGCACCGGAGTCCACTAGAGCTGTAGAGACAACAGATGAGGGACAGCCAGCCAGTGAAATTGAAACCAGAAAGGGTTTGTCGGAAAGTGATGGGATACTCACGCCTACCCTGGGAGGCGGAAGGTCACTGGGATGTCCTTCTGCTCTAGTGGACCCCAGGTTAGGACGCACCAGGCACCGCTGAAGCTGGTGTCCCTCCTGGCTGCAATAGGGACAGAGCCCCAGCTGTCTCCGGCGACGCCACAGTGCTGCGGAGAGGTGCGTTGCCCCCACCTCCATGGGTTCAGGCTCTGCCTCAGGACAGCCAAAGGAAGAAGGCGAGTGGAGAGGTGGACACCGGTGCTCCCGAAGAAGGTTATCCAGACGGATGGCCATCGAGATGAGTGTCCAAGGATAGGTTGTCATCGTGACATGCCAACTACGTCTGGACCTCCTCGCGCAGTCCACTGCGGAGTAGAGTGCGTAGCACCGGCTCATTCCATCCACTGGAGGCTGCCACAGTCCAAAAGGTGAGGGCGTACTCCACTGCAGTCTGGGCACCCTGCTGGAGTTGAAAGTCATTGACCTCGCTCTCTGGAGGATGGTCGAAGACCGCCTTGAACCTCTCATAGGAACCCAACTCATCCTCTCCTCTCTCCCAGACGGCCGTAACCCACTCCAACACCGGTCTGGTCAGCAGGGAAATTACCGTGGCAACCTTGGACCTCTCGGTGGTGGGGGCTCCCATCTGATAGGCAAAATAGAGGGAGCACTGGAGTAGAAAGCCACGGCATGTCGATGGAGTACCGTCATACTTCTCCGGAAGGTAAAGTCGGGCATTGCTGACCTGGGCAGAGGGCTGGGTACGCTGGGGGACTGGCTCACTGTGACGACCCGTAGTAGGAGGCCCTCCATCATAGGTATGGAGAACCTCGCTGGTGGTGTCGAGGCGGTGGAGAACGTGGAGGACCTCTTTCATGGTTGTACCCAGTAGAGCCAGCTGGTCCTGCTGTTGGTTGAGTAGATTACCCTGTTCCTCAACCGTCTGGAAGATGGTGTAATCATCTGCTGCTTCCATAATTTCTGAGGCAGTATTCTGTAACGATGACGCAGGGAGTCAATAATAACGAACACAGAGTTACAAAACAAGAGAAGCATCTGGACATGAAAATAGAACCAATACTGCCTGATGACTGAGGTTGGTGAGGGCTATATAAAGGGATAGTAATCAGGGTGGTGACGAAGTCCAGGTGTGCTTAACGATGGGGAGCAGGTGTGCGCAATGATGTTTGCCAGGAATGCGCAATGTGGGTTGCCAGGACCAGTGGTTAGTAGAATGCTATTATCCTCAGTAATTTTCCATCAAAGTTGTCAGACCACGGTGGCTTGTCATTGTTGATAGACAACAATCATTTTTCCACTTCTTCCACACTCACTTTACGGAATTAAAAATAACAATGCTTGTCTTTCATAATTTGATCAGTTATACTTGGATGTGTAGTGTCAGTGTTTGTTACTGGCATGTCATGCCTAAGTTTGCTAATCTTTCCAATGAAAAAATCATTAGTAATTGGCAATATCAGTGGATTTTGTGATGAATGAGCCATCTGATTCAATGAATGATGGAGCTGAGTTTGCCTCTTTGCCCAAAATGTCATTTAAGGCGCTCCAAAGCTTTTAACTATCATTCTTTATGTCATTCATCTTTGTTTCATGGTGTAGTTTCTTCTTATTTTTATTCAGTTTAGTCACATGATTTCTCAATTTGCAGTACGTTTGCCAATCGCTTGTGCAGCCGTACTTATTTGCCATTCCTTTTGCCTCATCCCTCTCAACTATACCATTTTTCAATTCCTCATCAATCCACAGGGATTTAATAGTTTTTATAGTAATTTTCTTAATTGGTGCATGCTTATTAGTAACTGGAATAAGCAATTTCATAAATGTGTCAAGTGCAGCGTCTGTTTGCTCCTCATTACACACCATGGACCAACAAATATTCTTTACATCATCAACATAGGATTCACTACAAAACTTATTGTATGACCTCTTATACATTATATTAGGCCCAGCCTTTGGAACTTTGGTTTTCCTAGATATGGCTACTATATTGTGAACACTACATCTGATGGATCTAGATACTGCCTTCGAGCAAATTTCTGCAGCATTAGTAAAGATGAGATCAATACATGTTGATGATTTCATTCCTGTGCTGTTTGTAACTACCCTGGTAGGTTGACTGATAACCTGAACCAGGTTGCAGGCGCTGGTTACAGTTTGAAGCTTTTTCTTGAGTGGGCAGGTTGATGAAAGCCAGTCAATATTTAAATCACCCAGAAAATATACCTCTCTGTTGATATCACATACATTATCAAGCATTTCACACATATTACCCAGATACTGACTTTTAGCACTTAGTGGTCTATAGCAGCTTCCCACCAAAATAGGCTTTAGGTGAGGCAGATGAACCTGTAGCCATATTACTTCAACAGTATTTAACATGAGATCCTCTCTAATCTTTACAGGAATGTGGTTCTGAATATAAACAGCAACACCTCCACCATTGGCATTTCTATATTTTCTGTAAATGTTACAACCTTGTATTGCTACCACTGTATCATCAACGTTATTATGTAAGTGAGTTTCAGAGATAGTCAGAATATTAATGTCATCTGTTACTAGCAAATAATTGATTTCATGAACCTTCTTTCTTAAGCTACATATGTTAACGTGGGCTATTTTGAGCACTTTTCTTCCGGGATGCTTACTTGTTTTTATTGCTTTACTGGGAAGTTTAGCAGAAGGAGATATGCTCATCTTATTTACAGTGGGGAAAAAAAGTATTTAGTCAGCCACCAATTGTGCAAGTTCTGCCACTTAAAAATATGAGAGAGGCCTGTAATTTTCCTCATAGGTAAACGTCAACTATGACAGAGAAAAGGAGGGAAAAAAATCCAGAAAATCACATTGTAGGATTTTTAATGAATTTATTTGCAAATTATGGTGGAAAATAAGTATTTGGTCAATAACAAAAGTTTCTCAATACTTTGTTATATACCCTTTGTTGGCAATGACACAGGTCAAACGTTTTCTGTAAGTCTTCACAAGGTTTTCACACACTGTTGCTGGTATTTTGGCCCATTCCTCCATGCAGATCTCCTCTAGAGCAGTGATGTTTTGGGGCTGTCGCTGGGCAATACGGACTTTCAACTCCCGCCAAAGATTGTCTATGGGGTTGAGATCTGGAGCCTGGCTAGGCCACTCCAGGACCTTGAAATGCTTCTTCCGAAGCCACTCCTTCGTTGCCCGGGCGGTGTGTTTGGGATCATTGTCATGCTGAAAGACCCAGCCACGTTTCATCTTCAATGCCCTTGCTGATGGAAGGAGGTTTTCACTCAAAATCTCATGATACATGGCCCCATTCATTCTTTCCTTTACACGGATCAGTCGTCCTGGTCCCTTTGCAGAAAAACAGCCCCAAAGCATGATGTTTCCACCCCCATGCTTCACAGTAGGTATGGTGTTCTTTGGATGCAACTCAGCATTCTTTGTCCTCCAAACACGACGAGTTGAGTTTTTACCAAAAAGTTCTATTTTGGTTTCATCTGACATTCTCCCAATCCTCTTCTGGATCATCCAAATGCACTCTAGCAAACTTCAGACGGGCCTGGACATGTACTGGCTTAAGCAGGGGGACACGTCTGGTACTGCAGGATTTGAGTCCCTGGCAGCGTAGTGTGTTACTGATGGTAGGCTTTGTTACTTTGGTCCCAGCTCTCTGCAGGTCATTCACTAGGTCCCCCCGTGTGGTTCTGGGATTTTTGCTCACCGTTCTTGTGATCATTTTGACCCCACAGGGTGAGATCTTGCGTGGAGCCCCGGATCGAGGGAGATTATCAGTGGTCTTGTATGTCTTCCATTTCCTAATAATTGCTCCCACAGTTGATTTCTTCAAACCAAGCTGCTTACCTATTGCAGATTCAGTCTTCCCAGCCTGGTGCAGGTCTACAATTTTGTTTCTGGTGTCCTTTGACAGCTCTTTGGTCTTGGCCATAGTGGAGTTTGGAGTGTGACTGTTTGAGGTTGTGGACAGGTGTCTTTTATACTGATAACAAGTTCAAACAGGTGCCATTAATACAGGTAACGAGTGGAGGACAGAGGAGCCTCTTAAAGAAGAAGTTACAGGTCTGTGAGAGCCAGAAATCTTGCTTGTTTGTAGGTGACCAAATACTTATTTTCCACCATAATTTGCAAATAAATTCATAAAAAATCCTACAATGTGATTTTCTGGATTTTCTTTCCTCATTTTGTCTGTCATAGTTGACGTGTACCTATGATGAAAATTACAGGCCTCTCTCATCTTTTTAAGTGGGAGAACTTGCACAATTGGTGGCTGACTAAATACTTTTTTCCCCCACTGTATGTTAGTGCAGGGTGAGCTGCACACAGTGAACTTCCTCCTAGGGCACACCACCTCAGTGCTAACAGTATACATCCGGTTCATAGGCTGTCATGTGCCTTTTACTGAGGAGTGGCTTCTTCCTGGCCACTCTACCTTAAAGGCCTGATTGGTGGAGTGCTGCAGAGATTGTTGTCTTTCTGGAAGGTTCTCCCATCTCCACAGAGGAACTCTGGAGCTCTGTTAGAGTGACCATTGGGTTCTTGTTCACCTCCCTGACCAAGGCCCTTTTCCCCCGATTGCTCAGTTTGGCCAGGTGGCCAGCTTTAGGAAGAGTCTTGGTGGTTACAAACTTCTTCCATTTAAGAATGAAGAAGGCCACTGACTTCTTGGGGACCTTCAATGCTGCAGAACTTTTTGGGTACCCTTGCCCAGATCTGTGCCTCAAAACAATCCTTTCTTGGAGCTCTAAGGACAATTCCTTCGACCTCATGGCTTGGTTTTTACTTTGACATGCACTGTCAACTGTGGGACCTTATATAGACAAGTGTGTGCCTTTCCAAATCATGTCCAATCAATTGAATTTACCACAGATGGACTCCAATCACGTTGTAGAGATCAATGGATGATGTAACATAACAGCATTTTGAAAAAGTCGAGGGATCTGAATACTTTCCGAATGCACTGTAAGTAGTATTTTACTGGGTGACTTTCACTTTTCCTTCAGTCATTTTCCATTAGGGTATCTTTACTTTTACTCAAGTATGACAATTGAGTATTTTTTCCACCACTGCCTGTTTCTAGTGTGCTGCAAGGCTGATGGCGGGCCAATAGGGGGATATGAGAGGTAGCAGTGAATGATGGCAGACCAGGTCTCAGTGTATTGATTAGGGGGAGATTATACTTCCAGTGATTGACTCCTGAAGACCTTATTACTGAGATGCATCGACTCCGGCCTCAAATAATGAGCCTGTCAGGCCTGTCACACAGTAACGAATTGGCAATGGCAACTCTGGAGCTGAGTACCAATGGGGCTCCAGCATCATGGACAACTGAAGCCTTAGCTTCCCCTGTCATGTAATGACACACCTTCCAGCCTGTCTGACCTAAATCATCATGACTCCAGTCTGATGATAGCACTTTGTGCTTTTACAGCAGTGCATTTTTCCCAGGTCGTGACACGGAATCTGGTGTCCACAACGTTATGGTCAACATACAGAACCTCCTGTGTTGCTTTAAATTGCATCCCAGTGCAATTAATGATTGAAATCTTGAAGACATTTTCATTGGATATTGACGCAAAGCCATTCCATCATAAATATATTTTTGTTTGAATCGCAACCTGAGTAGGGGTATTTGTGTTGAGATACAGTGACAGTGACACTGTGTTTATGTTTTGTGCACTTTGAATTGCAATGCTTTGTACTTTTTAGCAAGCTAGTTTTGCACGCTTTGCTAACTAGCCATGTGGCAGCATACCAAGTCTGAATCGGCTCTTCAGTCCCGTCTTAGCTGGCAGCTCTAAGCTTGTATGTTAAACGAATCGACTGATCCACAAATTATTACCTCAGTGGTTCATAAAGACTTTCAAGGGTTTCCTTTGCTCGGTGTTGTAGTTACCCGAACATTCATGACATAACGTGTATTTTTAAATTGAGCCCAAGAGGGCTTGTAAAATGGGCTTTATTTAAAGAATTTATGAGCAAGGCTCCCATTTATGGCAAGGACACGTTTGGCAAGAGCCTCTTGCCCTTTTACAGCACATGTTCACTAGAATAAATCACCAATAACGACCAATCTAGTTTTTTTTCATGATATCGTAAGGTCAGCAAAAATTCAGTGGCACACTATTATACTCCCTCTGCGACATGGGCATTTTAAGATCGTGCTACAACTCTTGGCTGACTTTAGTGTCAGAGAAAAGCATGTGATAACCAAGCAGGGCAGAGGGCTCTGTCTGGGGGTTAGGTGAATGTTGGGTACCCAAAATGCATCACTGCAAAGAGAGACACAGCAGCCAGCAGAGTTGGACGATCGCATCCTGTTCCTCCTAATTGTAAACCAAATCCTCTCTCCACCTGGACGTTGTCAGCGATTACATTTTTAAAAATGAACCAAGACAGACAGACAGCAAAGGAAACACAGAGGGATCCAACACCCGCTGTCTGGACTCGCACTAACTCCTCTCCGTTTGACAGGCATCACGGCTGCCTGAGAGGCAACACCAGGCACCGCTATATTGAATGATAGCGCTATGTGGCTCACTTCCTGCTTCCTGCTAAATCCATTTCTGCTTCCCCTGTGGCAGATGAAGGAATGTCCTGATACAGATGTAGGATCTACAAGCCAGTTTGCTACAACAGGAAAATCATCCAACAGGAAATTATAATTATTATGTGGATTATAATTCATGAAATGTTTTGTTGGGGTTAATACATTTTTCATTAGGGCAAATCGAGTCTGAAATTTCAAAATGGAAATTTAAAACTTTAGAAACCTTTTTAAACCTGAAATACACTACACGTTTTTGCATTTCCTCCTGTGCAGAAAAATTCTCAGCAACAAAAGAGTGATCAAATTAAGATCTTACATCTGTATGTACCACCAATGCAATGCAATGTGCCATAGAACTTGAAAAAAAGCACAATGAAATGCCCCCAGAGGGAAAAATCTTATGTGGAAAAATAGAATTACAAATTGTCCATCTGCCTGTGTTTGCCTGTCGCTCACAGCCAGAAGAGCCAGGAGGGCTTCTGGATACGGCTACTATGGATCCTACTGTCCCATTGGCCTGGATATGATTATAATAAATTACGTCCAGAAGGCAGCAGGTGAATTCCAAGATTCTCTGCCAATGTGTTGTGATCGAGGGCTTCAAGGGCCCCAGTGTGTGATGGAGGGGCCAAATGCTGATGGGGCTACAGGGTCAAATGTGGATTTCCCTCCAATTCCTGATTGAGTGAAGGGAGACCATCTAATGCAACCCTAGGGGTGTTCAGTAATCATTATCGTTCCAACAGTTACGACTAGACTGGGTTTATCTGTTCTCGCTGTGACAGTGGCATCGCTTCAAATTACAACTTTGCTGAGTAAATGTTGTGACAGTTGGCACTGGAAAAATGACTTTTGTGTTGGTTTATTCATATTCCTTGGATAACTTTTGCAGTTTTCTCTCTTCGGGGATATGATAAAAAATGTATCTCGGACCTCATTATTAACTTGGCCCTGTAATGAATTGCCAGTATTGCCAGTGTTGACAGTAAAGCTTTATATCACTATTTCTCCTCTTTCCCCCAGAGCAGCAGGACATCAAGGAGGAAAATGTCAGACAGTTTCTGAATGTTCCCTTGATAGAAAAAAAATCTATCCCCATCCAGGGCCAGATAGAAAATTAACTCTATCCACATCCAGGGGCCCCCAACCAACATTTATTTTGGGGGGGGTTATAGGCCCCCTGGAGGTCGGGGCCCCCCCAGATAGCATATGATAGCAAAATGTGTAGAATTGTCGGAAATTAGCTTTAAAACTGCTACAATTTCTCTCAGCCACTTGGCAAAATGTGAACAATAGCATGAGATGAGCTTTAAAACAGCACCATTTTCTCTCTGACCCGTTTTTAAAAATGTAGAATTGCAGGATATTTGCTTATAAAACTGAAACATTTTCTCATAGCCTCATGAAAAAATGTGTAGAATAGCATACATATTGACCTATATTGTCGCATTAAAATAATCCTGCAGCAACAGGATTTGAACATTTAGTCCATCATGTTGCTTGATCAGTGGTTAGGCTATTAGCTGGCCAAAAGTAGGCTACATGAAAAGTGCAATACTGTTAATATAACTGTGTGTTAGTGTGGATTTTCATTGAATTTATGTAAATCACAAAGCTTATCTACGTTTCTCAGGACAATTCTCAGCAACAAAAGAGTGATCAAATTAAGATCCTACACCTGTATCCTCTAAATAATGAAAAATGGAAAAGTAGATCTGGACAAGGTGATGAAGGCACTTAAATCCACCCCTCTGTTGGTTAGGCATCTCCAAACTCCTGTCAAAAGCTGTTATGGATCTACCATATGTACCATATTTGTAATGTATTGGCTGCTAGTGAAAAGGAATTCCTCAGAAAGTGGGCAGTATTCTCAGAAGCGTCTGCAGCCATCAACTCTCAACGGGGCCCATCATACCAAGAGTAGCTTGAATTTACAATCTTAATAGAAGGTGTGTGTGTGTGTGTGTGTGTATATGTGTGTGTGTGTGTGTATGTGTGTGCGTGCGTACATGTGTGCGTGTGCATGTTCTCTCAGCGTCAGTTCTTCACGTTGTCTCTCATTGTACAGTTCGTACAAGCAGAATGGAACAGGCGAGGCATCCCCACAATAAGCTGTGGTTGCAGGGTGACTCCCTATTACACAGACAACTGGAGCATGTCTCAGAGATATGTCAGCACCATAAAATACCCTGGGGATATACCAGCCTCCCAAGGCTTAAAGGGACATTACACTCCTAAATCAGATGTCAGATGTTCAGACCTCAGTCTTATTTCGAGATGAGTTTACACCCCATGCCATCGGTTGTGTAGATCCAGCTACACAGTGCCTTCAGAAAGTATTCACACCCCTTGACTTTTTCCACATTTTGTTGTGTTACAGCCTGAATTTAAAATTGATTAAATTGAGATTTTGTGTCACTGGCCTACACACAATACCCCATAATGTCAAAGTGTAATTATGTTTTTAGAAATGTTTAGAAATTAATTAAAAATGAAAAGCTGAAGTGAGTCTTGAGTCAGTAAGTATTCAACCCCTTTGTTACGGCAATCATAAATAAGTTCAGGAGTAAAAATGTGCTTAACAAGTCATTTTGAATGACTACCTCATCTCTGTACCCCACACATACACTGAGTGCACAAAACATTAGGAACACCTGCTCTTTCCATGACAGACTGACCAGGTGAATCCGGGTGAAAGCTATGATCCCTTATTGGTGTCACCTGTTAAATCCACTTCAATCAGTGTAGAGGAAGGGGAGGAAACAGGTTAAAGAAGGATTTTAAAGCATTGAGACAATTGAGACATGGATTGTGTACATGTGCCATTCAGAGGGTGAATGGGCAAGACAAAAGATTTAAGTGCCTTTGAACGGGGTATGGTAGTAGGTGCCAGGTGCACCAGTTTGAGTGTGTCAAGAACTGCAACAATGCTGTGTTTTTCACACTCAACAATTTCCTGTGTCTATCAAGAATGGTCCATCACCGAAAGGACATCCAGCCAACTTGACACAACTCTGGGAAGCATTGGAGTCAACATGGGTCAGCATCCCTGTGGAACGCTTTCGACACCTTGTAGTCCATGCCTCGACCAATTGAGGATGTTCTGAGGGCAAAAGGGGTGCAGCTCAAATTTAGGAAGTACACTACACATAAAGACAGACTGACTATGGAGAACACTAAACATGATGACAGACTAACCATGGAGAACACTAAACATGATGACAGACTGACCATGGAGAACACTAAACATGATGACAGACTAACCATGGAGAACACTAAACATGATGCCAGACTGACCACGGAGAACACTAAACATGATGACAGACTGACCATGGAGAACACTAAACATGATGACAGACTAACCATGGAGAACACTAAACATGATGACAGACTGACCATGGAGAACACTAAACATGATGACAGACTAACCATGGAGAACACTAAACATGATGACAGACTGACCATGGAGAACACTAAACATGATGACAGACTGACCATGGTAAACACTAAACATGATGACAGCCTAACCATGGAGAACACTAAACATGATGACAGCCTAACCATGGAGAACACTAAACAAGATGACAGACTAACCATGGAGAACACTAAACATGATGACAGACTGACCATGGAGAACACTAAACATGATGACAGACTAACCATGGAGAACACTATACATGATGACAGAGTAACTATGGAGAACACTAAACATGATGACAGACTGACCATGGAGAACACTAAACATGATGACAGACTGACCATGGAGAACACTAAACATGATGACAGACTGACCATGGAGAACACTAAACATGATGACAGACTGACCATGGAGAACACTAAACATGATGAAAGACTGACCATGTAGAACACTAAACATGATGACAGACTAACCATGGAGAACACTAAACATGGTGACAGACTGACCATGGAGAACACTAAACATGATGACAGACTAACTATGGAGAACACTAAACATGATGACAGACTGACCATGGAGAACACTAAACATGATGACAGACTAACTATGGAGAACACTAAACATGATGACAGACTGACCATGGAGAACACTAAACATGATGACAGACTAACCATGGAGAACACTAAACATGATGACAGACTAACCATGGAGAACACTAAACATGATGACAGACTTACCATGGATAACACTAAACATGATGACAGACTGACCATGGAGAACACTAAACATGATGCCAGACTGACCATGGAGACCACTAAACATGATGCCAGACTGACCATGGAGACCACTAAACATGATGACAGACTGACCATGGAGAACACTAAACATGATGACAGACTGACCATGTAGAACACTAAACATGATGACAGACTAACCATGGAGAACACTAAACATGATGACAGACTGACCATGTAGAACACTAAACATGATGACAGACTAACCATGGAGAACACTAAACATGATGCCAGACTGACCATGGAGAACACTAAACATGAGGATAGACTGACCTTGGAGAACACTAAACATGATGACAGACTAACCATGGAGAACACTAAACATGATGACAGACTGACCATGGAGAACACTAAACATGATGACAGACTATCCATGGAGAACACTAAACATGATGACAGACTGACCATGGAGAACAATAAACATGATAACAGACTAACCATGTAGAACACTAAACATGATGACAGACTAACCATGGAGAACACTAAACATGATGACAGACTGACCATGGAGAACACTAAACATGATGACAGACTAACCATGGAGAACACTAAAAATGATGATAGACTGACCATGGAGAACACTAAACATGATGACAGACTGACCATGGAGAACACTAAACATGATGACAGACTAACCATGGAGAACACTAAACATGATGACAGACTAACTATGGAGAACACTAAACATGATGACAGACTGACCATGGAGAACACTAAACATGATGACAGACTGACCATGGAGAACACTAAACATGATGACAGACTAACAATGGAGAACACTAAACATGATGACAGACTGACCATGGAGAACACTAAACATGATGACAGACTGACCATGGAGAACACTAAACATGATGACAGACTGACCATGGAGAACACTAAACATGATGACAGACTAACCATGGAGAACACTAAACATGATGACAGACTGACCAGGGAAGTGGTCCTCTGTATCTCAGCTGGTAGAGCACGGCGCTTGTAACGCCAAGGTAGTGGGTTCGATCCCCGGGACCACCCATACACAAAAAAAAAAATATGCGCGCATGACCGTAAGTCGCTTTGGATAAAAGCGTCTTCTAAATGGCATATTACTATTATATTATTATAACTAGACAGAAGATAAAAGCTAAGACAACAGAGAATCCAGGTAAGCCTGTGTGAAGAGGTGTGTCTTTAGTGTGTACTAGAATATGTGTATGGATTGTGAGGTTCTGACATGAAGAGGGAGGGAGTTCCAGAGTTGGGGAGCTGCACTGCTAAAAGCCCGGTCTCCCATGGAGTGAAGCTTGGTACAAGGGATGGTGAGGAGAGCAGAGAACAGGTGGGAGTGTAGGGGTGCAGGAGGTCAGTAAGGTATGTTGCCGCCAGTCCATTGAGTGCTTTGTAGGTGAGCATGAGCAATTTGAAGATGATCCTGTATTGAACTGGGAGACAGTGGAGTTTGATGAGGGTGGGGAGTATGTGGTCCCAAGGTCTGATGTGTGTGAGGACTCATGCAGCTGAATTTTGAACATGTTGAAGTCTGTCCAGTGTTTTGGCAGGGAGTCTGTAGAGAAAGGCATGAATGAGGGTTTCAGCAGTGTGGTCAGTGAGTCGTGAGACGTTTTTGAGGTGGAAGAAGGCTGACTTGTTGATGTTCAGGATGTGGGGTTCAAATAACAGAGTATGGTCAAATGTAACACCAAGGTTCCTGACTGTGGAGTTGGAGTGGATGGTTTTCATTTCACTTCTTGTCTTTCATTCTATTTCCAACCTTTTCATGATCATTCTCATTATGTTTGTAAATATTTTGATTAGTGTTATTAAATGCTGATTGCATAAAGAAATGGTGTTTGTCTTGTTATTCTGGTAAAGAACTTCAATTCATTCTCAGAATAATTCATACCTTCAGATTAATACATGTATTACTATTATTCTAATTTGGGTAACAATTTAAAAAAGCAGACATGGAATATTCCTTTGAGCATGGTGAAGTTATTCATTACACTTAGGAAGGACGCCTGTATCTTTATACTGATGGGGTGTAGTGGCCATCCATACTCAGTTGCCGGAGTGGAAGGAAACCGCTCTGGGAAAAACTGAGGATGGATCAACAACATTGTAGTTACTCTACAATACTAACCTGAATGACAGAGTGAAAAGAAGGAAGCCTGTACAGAATATACATTCTCCAAAACATGCATCCTGTTTGCAATAAGGCACTAAAGTAAAACCGCAAAAAATGTGGCACAGAAATGTACTTAATGTCCTGAATACAAAGTGTTATGTTTGGGGCAAATCCAACACAACACATCACTGAGTACCACTACCATATGTTCAAGCATGTTGGTGGCAGCATCATGTTATAGGCATGCTTGTCATCGACAAGCACTAGGTCGTTTTTTAGGATAAAAATTAATGGAATTGAGCTAAGTACATACAAAAACCTAGAGGAAAACCTGGTTCAGTCTGCTTTCCAATAGACACTGGGAAACAAATGTACTTTTCGGCAGGGCAATAACCTAAAACACAAGGCCAAATATACAGTGCATTCTGAAAGTATTCAGACCCCTTAACTTTTTCCACATTTTGTTACATTACAGCATTATTCTTCAATTGATTAAATACAATACCCCATAATGACAAAGTGAAAAGAGGTTTTTGATATTTTTGCAAATTTATAAAAAATAAAAAACAGAAATTGCTTATTTACATAAGTATTCAGACCTTTTACTATGAGACTCGAAATTGAGTTCAGGTTCATCCTGTTTCCATTGATCATCCTTGAGATGTTTCTACAACTTGATTGGAGTCCACTTGTGGTAAATTCAATTGGTTGGACATGATTTGGAAAGGCACACCTGTCTATATAAGGTCCCACAGTTGACAGTGTGTGTCAGAGCAAAAACCAAGCCATGAGGTCAAAGGAATTGTCCGTAGAGCTCCGAGATAGGACTTTGTTGAGGTACAGATCTGGGGAAGGGTACCAAAAAATGTCTGCAGCATTGAAAGTCCCCAAGAACACAGTGGCCTTTATGGTAGAGTGGCCAGACGGAAGCCACTCCTCAGTAAACGGCACATGACAGCCCCCTTGGAGTTTGCTAAAAGGCACCTAAAGTACTCTCAGACCATGAGAAAGAAGATTCTCTGGTCTGATGAAACCAAGATTGAACTCTTTGGCCTGAATGCCAAGCGTCACGTCTGGAGGAAACCTGGCACCATCCCTACGTTGAAGCATGGTGGTGGCAGCATCATACTGTGGGGATGTTTTTCAGCAGTAGGGACTGGGAGACTAGTCAGGATCGAGGGAAAGATGAACAGAGCAAAGTACAGAGAGATCCTTGATGAAAACCTGCTCCAGAGCGCTCAGGACCTCAGACTGGAGAGAAGGTTCACCTTCCAACAGGACAACGACCCTAAGCACACAGCCAAGACAACGCAGTCTCTGAATGTCCTTGAGTGGCCCAGACAGAGCCTGGACTTGAACCCGATCTAACATCTCTGGTGAGACCTGAAAATAGCTGTGCAGCGACGCTCCCCATCCAACCTGACAGAGCTTGAGAGGATCTGCAGAGAAGAATATGAGAAACTACCCAAATACAGGTGTCGTGACGTGACTTTCATTATTGTGATTACTATTATTTATCGAATAATTACCTACTATGTTTAATTGTTACTAGATTAAATGAATCATGTAACAATTAAGTCATTAGGAATTTGGGGCACCACGGGAAAAGTTGTTTAACGAGTTACTGTTTCCTGAATTAACTCAAAAGTTATCTAGATATCTCTTATCATTTAACAGTCATTTATTAATCATCTACCTCATATCAGTCTCATTCTGAAAGTCGTAGGCTCTTTAAGTCTGCACGAACCCGGTTCTTACTGATCATTCCGTACCACACAAATTGATTTCATTATTTCTTTACTAACTAATTGAAAATGATAACACAAGATACAAACACATACACGGTATAGGTAGGGATTAGTAACTTAATACAATGAAAACGGGTCCCTAGTGGACTAACACAATATGACACCTGTTACAAAAGATGGTGAGTTAAAGAGAGAGAGAGAGATAACACTTGGATACACATGGACCTATGCTCACAGTAATCCTAATACTGCCGCCCGTTTGGGAAGAAAAGCAATGCATGTATTTACGTGTTGGAGGTCTTCGTCGTGTATCTCTGTTGGACCCAGGCCTTCGTGGGAAAGGGTCGATTGGGCCTTCTCTTTCGGATGTAAGGCTCAGATTGTCCACAAGAGGTCACAATGTCCTTCTTCTTAGTTGTCTGTTTACTTTCACTCGTTCTGGAAGTGGTCTTCTGAGGACAGCTAATCAGCTGTGTCAATGATCCCCTGTGGGGTGATGAGAGCAGTGTAGTAACAGGATGGTCCCACTTAAATTCACCTTCTTAGATACAGTACTTAGAACAGCTACTCAGCCGGAACATTGATTGTTAGTGGAGGCAACTTTGTCGTCTTCACCTCATGTTGATTTTCAGGGTCGGGACCAATATGGACAAAAGCTGCAGCTTGAGGTCCGTCTAGTCTGATTTGATAATTCTTATCTCAATCTGTTATGCACTCTGGTAAACAGGGGCGTTTCCGTCATACAGGGGCATTCCGTCATCTCTGAGCTCCCTCGGGCGTGGCTAGTTATGAGGCAAAAGTATTACTATCACTATGATTTTGTTAGAAAGCTAAAATCACATTCCTATCTTCACGAAAACATTGTCTTCCTCCTTGATATTTTCTACCCAAGGTAAAGGATGTAAATCTGATATCCACAGTGTAAAAGCTCTTCAAGTCACAATGTTTTCATTATAACACCTTTATACCATTTAATGACATCACAAAATATACATTAATTTTACATGTTCCATTTCTCATCATTCTCAACGTTTGGATGTTGAAATATATTGTCCCAATCTTCATTGTTGGATGTTGAAGTTTTTGGGTGGCAAAAAGTATCTGAAACAAAAGCATTCCTTTCACCATACTAGGATGCCAGAGATAAATTAGAGAGAAAGGAGAATCTATGGCAGTATTAAGGTGTCGAGACCGGCACAGCCCCCTGTGGGTAAGATGGTCTGGTTGTTGTCGGCCATTTGCCAAGCTGATGTGAGGCCTTTGATCCTCACCCAGGGAGAGTCATGACACAGGTGTGCCAAGCTTGTAGTGTCATACCCAAGAAGACTCTAGGCTGTAAATGTTGCCAAACGCGCTTCAACAAAGTACTGAGTAAAGGGTCTGAATACTTATGTAAATGTGATATTTCAGTTTTCTTTATTTTATAAATGTGCTAACATTTCAAAAAACCTGTTTTTGATTTGTCATTATGGGGTATTGTTTGTAGATTGGGAAAATAATGTAATAAATTTTAGAATTAGGCTGTAAAGTAACAAAATGTGGAAAAGGTCAAGGTATCGGAATACTTTCCGAATGGACTGTACACTGGAGTTGCCCACCAAAATAACATTGAATGTTCCTGAGTTGCCTACCAAAACAACATTGAATGTTCCTGTAAGGTACTGTATTTATTTTCTTAGTCAACCTTGTGTTCTTGAACGTAGCCCTGTTTCTTTGTGTTCTTGAACGTAGCCCTGTCTTTCATTTTTGTTAATTGATTTCACCTGTGTTAGTTACTCACCTGGTCTCATCAGCTCCTTATTTAGTTCAGTTCATTCTGTATGTGCCTTGTGAGGTATTGTTCGTTTTGACTCTACTAAGCCTTTTCCTAGCGCATTTGTGAGAACCAGTTATAGCCTTCAGTCCTAGATTTTGCTTCACCTGCCTGTTTGCCTACCTGTGTATGACCATTGCCTGCCTGTGACCACGATTCCTGCCTTCTGCGAAGGCGAAATAAACACCTGCCACGCTCTGCGCGTGAATTTACACCCTTTTCTCCCTGAGTATTCATTACAGTTCCTGAGTGACCTAGTTACAGTTCTGACTTAAAGCGGCTTGAAAATCTATGGCAAGACTTGAAAATGACTGTCTAGCAATGATCAACAACCAACTTGACAGAGTTTGAATATTTTTATTTCTAATAATGTGCAAATACTGTACAACCCAGGTGTGCAAAGCTCTTAGAGACTTACCCAGAAAGTCTCACAGCTGTAATCGCTGCCAAAGGTGATTCTAACATGTATTGACTCAGAGGTGTGAATACTTATGTAAACACCAGGGAAACTAAACCAAATGGTGGTCACACCAGATACCAACTGGTTTTCTGATCACGCCCTTACCTTTTTGTATCACAGTGCAATGATAAAACTGGGGGGGGGACAATTTTTTTATTTCAGAATGTCCCCAGTGAAAGTTGTGTTCCTGACATAGCCTATAATTCTTCATCATTCTCACCACCGCCAGAGAGAAGACAGGGAAGAAACCACCATCTACCTACCTATAGGCTACTATACAGATTTATTTGGTTTGTCATTATATCATTTTTCATGGAATTTGAGTGGTAATTAAATATAATTTATTTAGAATTGATCAGAATAGGCCTCCCGAGTGGCGCAGAGGTCTAAGGCACTGCATCGCAGTGTTGCAGCGTCACTACAGCCTGCGGTTCGATCCCAGGCTGTGTCACAACTGCCCGTGACCGGGAGTCCCATATGGCGGCGCACAATTGGCCCAGCATTGTGAGGATTTGGCCGGTGGGGCTTTACTTGGCTCATTGCGCTCTAGCGACTCCTTGTGGCGGGCCGGGCACCTGCAGGCTGACTTCGGTTGTCAGTTGAACGGTGTTTCCTCTGACACATTGCTGCGAGCGGGTGTTAAGAAGCGCGGCTTGGCGGGACATGTTTCGGAGGACGCATGACTCGACCTTCACCTTTTCCGAGCCCGTTGGGGAGTTGCAGCGATGAGACAAGATCGTAATCACGAAAAAGGGGGTAAAAAAAAGTGAAGCCATGCTCCGTATTCTCAAATTGAAAAAAGTGAAGGAGCGCCGCTCCGCCAGCACTACACCCCTGTTTGCATGGTCAAATACCTTTTATTCATCTGAGCATAGCACCCGGTTCCAATCCAAGTGCCAGTGCCGTTTAGCAAACTCCAAGCGTTTAAATTAGTTGGTTGCTCTCAATAAAGGCGTTTTTTCGGGCAACCCTTCGAAAGGGCCTATTGACATGGAGGTGGTGTCTAATTATTGATTTGGAGAGTTGGTGACCCCAAGTTGACCCCAAATTCTGTGATTCTCCAACTGTGGCCCTTGAACTTTCCTTTCCCTTCTTTCTCACTGTGCGTGTGGACAAGATGCACTTGCGTCCTACACCAGGGAAGTTTACCACTGTTCCAGTGGTTTTAAGCTTCTAAATTATTGCCCTAATAGTGGTAAGTTGTGAATTTATTTTTGTAGCTATTTTTTGGTACCCATTGCCTGATTTATGAAGGTGAACAACCATTTGTCTTTTTTCATTTGTGAGTTATTTGACTTTCCCCATGGTGATGGTTGAGAATGGATTTGGCATGTGTGTTACCTAATTTTTATACGCCAGTGAAACCGGAAGTCACGGAAGGCCTTGGAAGTTCCTTAAGCTGAGATAAACTTAAAAAAGTAGAATGTTAATGCAGAATACATTTTGTTTAATATTATTTCCAAGAATCTTTAGGGTGTCAATAATTTTGACACCTATCTTAAAATATATATATATATTTTACTTGTTAAACTAAGTCTCTTTCTCTGAGCAATTAGTATAAAAGACAAAATAATGTTATATATGTTGTATAGAGTACAATATATCTCAGTATTTGTATTATTTATTTTATACAGTCTTTTTTGCTCATCTTTATCAAGGGTGCCAATGCTTTTGGAGGTGACTATAGTTCCTGACAGGCTTGCTTAGGTAATGTGGTTTTTCATTTTCAATTTGGCTAGCTCAATATTAATAATAATCCCATTGAGCAATTATTCGGTGCTATTAAGTCCCTGCTCTGGACATTCTGTATTGATTATTAGATGTTTTCCCATTTTGGAAGACAAAGCCTATAACTGAGAGGGGAAAAATAACATGGTTATGGATGTACTTCTAAAAAGCATCTTGCTAGCTGTCGATATGACATGGTATTGCGTGCTGTCCCTTTCAATCGATCGACACTTACTCAGCATTAGCTTTCCAGCACAAAATCAGATATCATTCTAGCTGACACATCTCTTTGGGGGTTTCCTGAGCTCCCGTTACCCTTGAGATCCCATCACGCCTCCCACGACCCCCAGCCAACCCTGGGCCAAACGGCTGAGGCAGTTTGCACTTCCTTCCTGTTTGCTGCCCTTGAATATTTACAATACCATTCATTACCTTTGATGAGGGCTGTGCTCAGGGAGCAGGGGAGAAAACATGGATGGATTTCATCATGAATGCAACTGGGAGAGGAGGAGAGTGTGAAAAATTACCAAGATTTTGATCTAATCTCGCAAGAGATGTATTCCAAGAAGAGGAAGGTCACATGGTCATATGGATCAGGGGACCATGTTAACACCAACCACAAGCCTGAAATAGAATTGCTTCATAAGACAAACGGACTGAACCGGAGGGGAAGGAAATCTCTCTAGATGTCTCACTGGCCAGCTGCAGCTAGATAGATGTTGGAATGAGCTACAGTGATTTCTCCTGCTGCGCTGGCCATCCACCACATTACTCCTGTCCTCCAGAATCCCAAGCTCCCTCACCTTGTGCACCGTTAACTCCCCCTGAGCATGGCTATTCATTATTCCAGAGATTTCCTGCAAGTCTTCCCTCATTTTTAAACAAGGGCCAGCTCCCATACTCAGCGAGGTATTCAGACATGAAACAAGATATGAAGAGGCTGTCGTTGCTAGCTAACAATACTGGCTACCCCCAGAATCTGCTTGTGAGGCCGTTGGAGAGGTGTGTACATGAGGGTCGTTGGACACAGGTTCGAGTCCCGGTCGGGGCTACCCCCTAATTCGTCTCATTATCATAATGAGGAGGGATTATTTCACTATCTAATGACTTCTATCATTTATTAGTCTTGATCATCTGACAAGGTTGGTCCCCAACAGAAAGATGAAATACATTCACCTCGATATGTATTTGGACAGTGAAGCAAATAAATAGCAGTAAAAAAAAACATTATAATAGCAGCATACATTTGCAATTTTGCTCTATACTCCAGCTGTGATGAGTGTGATGGAAGGAGTCAGAAGCAGGAGGGTAATCACCGAATACAGCGTTTAATCCTTCGTTGACACACAAATGCGCTCAAATAGCGATCAACGAAACAGGCACAGGGGAAACTCTCATCCCTGGCAAATACACTGTAACGGTAGAATCCAATAATACATAGGCACAGGGGAAAATACTACCCTGGCAACAACAAGGTAAGGGTAGCTCAACCGAGCTACACACAGTTCTCTACAAACAATCACCCACACAGACAAGGAAGCAGAGGGAACACTTATACAATGACTAATGAGGGATAAGGACCAGGTGTGTGTGATTGATAAGACAAGACAAATGGAGTGATGATAAATGGATCGGCAGTGGCTAGTAAGCCGGTGACGCAGAACGCCGAAACCTGCCCGAACAAGGAGGGGAGGCAGCCTGGGTGGTAGTCGTGACACCAGCATTTTGGATTTGAGATTAAATATTTCATATTAGGCGACAGTACAGAATGTCACCTTTCATTTGAGGGTATTTTAATACATATCTGTTTTACCATTTATCTGTTTTACCGAGCGTAAAATACCAGTCAAAAGTTTGGACACACCTACTCATTCAAGAGGTTTCTTCATTTGTACTATTTTCTACATTGTAGAATAATAGTGAAGACATCAAAACTATGAAATAACACATATGGAATCATGTAGTAACAATAAAAGTGTTATTTTATATTTGAGATTCTTCAAATAGCCACACCTTTGCCTTGATGACAGCTTTACACACGTGTCTTCAATATCATTACTATTTTCCTCTCTCCCTTACTTCCTATGACATACAGAATGATGGGTACATGATGTAAAATGTAAATGCAATATGATATATGATAATATATTATAGATACATTATTATATACAGTATGATCATACACATGCACTCTTATGTCTCCTTACTGAAAAAAGGGGGATCTACTAATGTAGGCTATTTGGCCCACTGTCATTGGAATGAATGTATTCAGAATAGAATGGTTGGAAGAGTAGTTTGATCTATTTACAAAGTGAGTAAATTTCGATAATGCACCAATTTCATTCTGCTCGCTGGGAATAATAATCTCCAGCTTGGATTTCTTTATAGTCAACCATGAACATTGTGACCAAAACCTCCATCACTCTTGTGCATCAATGACTACCCAAGATGAACAAGTCAACGGTAAACATGTCGTCCCCCACGAATGGATATGATCAGGCTGCCCACTCAAGAGAAAGCTTGAAACTGTAACCAGCGTCTGCAACCTGGTTCAGGTTATCAGTCAACCTACCAGGGTAGTTACAAACAGTACAGGAATTAAATCATCAACATGTATTGATCATATCTTTACTAATGCTGCAGAGATTTGTTTGAAAGCAGTATCCAAATCCATTGGATGTAGTGATCACAATATAGTAGCCATATCTAGGAAAACCAAAGTTCCAAAAGATGGGCCTAATATTGTGTACAAGAGGTCATACAATACGTTTTGTAGTGATTCCTATGTTGTTGATGCAAAGCAAACAGACACTGCACTTGACATATTTATGAAATTGCTTATTCCAGTTACTAATAGGCATGCACCCATTAAGAAAATGACTGTAAAAATGGTTAAATCCCCGTGGATTGAAAGATGTTATGGTTGAGAGGGATGAGGCAAAAGGATTGGCAAATAAGTCTGGCTGCACAACTGATTGGCAAACGTATTGCAAATTGAGAAATCATGTGACTAAACTGAATAAAAAGAAGATGAAACTACACTATGAAACAAAGATAAATGACATAAAGAATGATAGTAAAAAGCTTTGGAGCACCTTAAATTAAATTTTGGGAAAAAAGGCTAACTCAGCTCCATCATTCATTGAATCAGATGGCTCACTCATCACAAAACCAACTGATATTGCCAACTACTTTAATGATTTTGTGATTGGCAAGATTAGCAAAATTAGGCATGACACTAGTGTATCTGACCAAATTATGAAAGACAAACGTTGTAATTTTGAATTCCGTAAAGTGAGTGTGGAAGAGGTGAAAAGATTGTTGTCAATCAACAATGACAAGCCACTGGGGTCTGACAACCTGGATGGAAAATTACTGAGGATAATAGCGGACGATATTGCCACTCCTATTTGCCATATTTTCAATTTAAGCGTACTAGAATGTGTGTGCCCCCAGGCTTGGAGGGAAGCAAAAGTCATTTGGCTACCTAAGAATAGTAAAGCCCTCTTTACTGGCTCAAACAGCCGACCAATTAGCCTGTTACCAACCCTTAGTAAACTATTGGAAAAAATGGTGTTTGACCAGATACAATGCTATTTTACAGTAAACAAATTGACAACAACCTTTCAGCATGCTTATAGAGAAGGACATTCAACAAGTACAGCACTTACACAAATGACTGATGATTGGCTGAGAGAAATTGATGATAAAAAGATTGTGGGGGCTGTTTTGTTAGACTTCAGTGCGGCTTTTGACATTATCGATCATAGTCTGTGCTAGAAAAACCTATGTGTTATGGCTTTACTCCACCTGCTATATTGTGGATACAGAGTTACCTGTCTAACAGAACACAGACGGTGTTCTTTAATGGAAGCCTCTCCAACATAATCCAGGTAGAATCAGGAATTCCCCAGGGCAGCTGGCTAGGCCCATTACTTTTTTCAATCTTTACTAATGACATGCCACTGGCTTTGAGTACAGCCAGAGTGTCTATGTATGCGGACGACTCAACACTATACATGTCAGCTCCTACAGCTCCTGAAATGACTGCAACACTTAACAAAGAGTTGCAGTTAGTTTCAGAGTGGGTGGCAAGGAATAAGTTAATCCTAAATATTTCTAAAACTAAAAGCATTGTATTTGGACAAATCATTCACTAAACTCCAAACCTCAATTACATCTTGTAATAAATAATGTGGAGATTGAGCAAGTTGAGGTGACTAAACTGCTTGGAGTAACCCTGGATTGTAAACTGTCATGGTCAAAACATATTGATACAACAGTAGCTAAAATGGGGAGAAGTCTGTCCATAATAAAGCGCTGCTCTACCTTCTTAACAGCACTATCAACAAGGCAGGTCCTACAGGCTCTAGTTTTGTCACACCTGGACTACTGTTCAGTCGTGTGGTCAGGTGCCACAAAGAAGGACTTAGGAAAATTGCAATTGGCTCAAAACAGGGCAGCACGGCTGGCGCTTAGATGTACACAGAGAGCAAACATTAATAATATGCATGTCAATCTCTCCTGGCTCAAAGTGGAGGAGAGATTGACTTCCTCACTGCTTGTGTTTGTGAGAGGTGTTGACATGTTGAAAGCACCGAGCTGTCTGTTTGAACGACTGGCAAACAGCTCAGACACCCATGCATACCCCACAATTCATGCCACCAGAGGTCTCTTCACAGTCCCCAAGTCCAGAACAGACTATGGGAGGCGCACAGTACTACATAGAGCCATGACTACATGGAACACTATTATCAGGTAACTGATGCAAGCAGTAGAATCTGATTTAAAAAAACAGATAGAAATACACCTTATGGAACAGCTGGGACTGTGAAGCAACACAAACATAGGCACAGACACATGCATACACACACATGATAACACACGCTCTATACACACACATACACATGGATTTTGTGTTGTAGATATGTGGTAGTGGAGTAGGGGCCTGAGCGCACACACTTAGTGTGCTGTGAAATCTGTTATGAATGTATTGTAATGATTTTTTAAATGTATAACTTAAAAATGCCTTAATTTTGCTGGACTGCAGGAAGAGTAGCTGCTGTCTTGGCAGCAGCTAATGGGGATCCATAATAAATACTAATACAAATACAAGTGATGCAGCATCCCCCTTAGGCCAATCAGTGTAATTTGGTAAATGATGGAACTCTCTGGCAAGACGCATCATTGACCGAAGTTTCATCAAAATCAGGCCAGTGGTGTCTGAGACATCGCGTGAATTATCTAGACTCATATCCTTGAGCATGTGTGCCAAAATGTTTGCACTCTGAGTCAAATAGATCAAGAGATATAAACATGTGCCTGTTATAGCGTCACCGTGTGGTCGATATGAATGTTACAATACGAACATCCTTGACTGATTTATATGCATTTATGTGCCAGACCACGCCCATGTGAATGTTTATTGGTCAATAGCGGCCATGTTGTTTTAGGTACTAGTCTGGAAAATATTGCGTTGAGAGTTTCGTGCAGAACGGTCATTTGGTGCCAGGAGAGTAGCATTTGAAGTGTTTTTCACAAAATTCTAAATGATGGAAAATCCATAATGGTGGACCTTATGGGTCCCTGAGGAAAATGTGTTCAAATCAAATCAAATCAAATTGTATTTGTCACATGCGCCAAATACAACAGGTGTAGACCTTACATTGAAATGCTTAGTTACAAGCCCTTAACCAACAATGCAGTTTTAAGAAAAATAAGTGTTAAGTAAACAAAAGATAAGTAAAAAATAAAAGCAGTAAAATATACATGGGGTAGCGGTACAGAGTCAATGTGCGGGGGCACCGGTTAGTCGAGGTAATTTAAGTAATATGTACATGTAGGTATAGTTAAAGTGACTACGCATAGATAATGAACAGAGAGTAGCAGCAGCGTAAAAAAGGGGGTGGGGAGTGGGGGACAATGCAAATAGTCCAGGTAACCATTTGATTAGCTGTGCAGGAGTCTTATGGCTTGGGGGTAGAAGCTGTTAAGAAGCATTTTGGACCTAGACTTGGCGCTCCGGTACCGCTTGCCGTGCGGTAGCAGAGAGAACAGTCTATGACTAGGGTGGCTGGAGTCTTCGACAGTTT